>NC_068303.1:35957219-36257219 GCF_025860055.1 Xyrauchen texanus
AATCTATATCAACCAAATTCCCCAAAATGTATTGAAATAAAATGAGCCTACAAACACAGCACAAAGTATTGTTTGTTAATTTTGAGCCAAACTGTGATTTGACTGTGATTGAAATTATGTGAAGACTGGACAGATTTACCTAATATTTTGTATAAAAAAAATTGGTCAGAAGGGCCACAGAGGCACAATAAAAAGTAAATAACATTAAGAATTTGAATGGTTAATCTTAGTCTAATATATTACTGTTATATATTAGAAAAAGCTTTTCCATGTGACACTTCAAAATACTCCCATACTGGTACTTTCTTTAATGCCTTTGCCATCTGAAAATAATTTAAATATGAATAAAATATTACAGGTGAAATGTGTGAAAATTTCATAGGTAAGTAACGCTTTACAATAAGGTAAATGCATTAAATAATGTTAAGAGATATAACTTAAAATTAAAAAAATATTTAGTAAATGTTGAAATTAAATCAACTAACAATAAACAATATGTACACAGCATTTTACATTCTGTATTTTATATTTTAAACTTTTTACATGCCTTAGGGTTTCTCTACTCATGAAAAGCATGAGGTAAACGGTCTTTATTACCCTAAAACCAAGACAACGATCACTTCACTTCTGGTGAGGGGTCTTGAATGTGAAACTAGGGCAAACTAGTGAATTGCAATGTCTTATGCTTTTTTTAACGCTTCTATAAGATTCAGTGATATTTTTGTTTAGATTTTGCAATGTTACGCTCGTTTAAATTCTCTGTGAGAAGCTCATCACATACACACACACACACACACACACCCTGATCACTTGATGATTATCTAATCAAAATGACAATCTGAGGATAAAAATTTAAATCAGATGTTTCTGATTTGTTTACACATTTCTTTTGACTGCATGAAGATATATTCCTCAAATCTCTCACTAACTTTAAATATAGTCTTAAAAATTAAGGTTCCAATTAGAACCAAGAAGGGTTCTTCAGAGTGATGCCATAGGAGAACCCTTTTAAAGATCTACAAAGAACCCTTTATTGTAAAGTTCTTTAGTGAACATCTATATACTGGTGCTTTAAAGAACCCAGAAATGGTTCTTCACAGTGGTGCCACAAGGAACTCCTTTTCAGTTCCACAAAGAACCTGTTTCAGATCCACAAGGAACCATGATATTAAAAGTTCTCTAAAGAACCCTTAGTACTATGGTGCTTTAAGGAACCATAGTAAGGTTCTTAAGAGTGATGCCATAGGAGAACATTTTCCAGTTCCACAAAGAACTTAATGTACATTAGATCTCTGAAGGACCATGGGCTTTATACAGCACTGTTAAGATACTTAGCAAAAGGATGTGGTCAGTTAAAATAAAAATATCCAAAGCCTTTGAAAATTATAACATATTTTATTCAAATTAACCATCCATAGCTTTTATAATTTAATTGGGCTTTTAAGTTTATACAAATTACTTTGGCTTTATAGTCCCTGTAGTTAGCATTTCATTCTTTAAATTAACATCATGGCTGAATTTTAAAAAGATTTAGACATAAACATTTAGCTTACAAAAGACTTGTAAACTCTCTGGACAGCAATTCAAAAACTGAAATGTTAATTTTGAAGACAATTACCTCAAACCAAAAACAGTTTTTCTTATACATTCATCTTACATAGGATGGTAAATTCTCTGGTCAGCAATTGGTACTCTAATTTTCATTTTGAAGACAAATGCCTCAAGGAACAACATAGTATTCCGTATAATTTGGAACAGGTGAAACAATGAAAATGCCAGACCCATTGCAAGTGAATTGGTCAACTCATCTATCGTCATGGACCATGACATTTCCATCCGTTTTGATTGTCACATTTGTGTTATCAAGTGGACTCCCATCACAGCTACCTAACACCAGCGTGGTTGTTGGAGTCACCGGAACCTGAAAATGAATTTTTTTAAAAAAGACCTCTAAGACCTTGCATCATAAACATCTCAAATCAAAGTAGGGTTTGGTGGAGTAATAGATGATGATTATTTTGAAGATAATGATGAGAATAAGTTAATAAACTTACCTTATCAATAATGAAAAGTTTATCTTGGTAAAAAAATAAAAATAACTGGGCAGGAGCAGGACAGCTGCATTGACCATTTGGCCTGTACACAATGAATAAAAATTTGTGAAAAGGATATTCATTTCAAGAACAATCTTTGGCTACACAAGACTAAACCCAATCCTTCAATAAAAAAAAAAAATTTAAATGCACTTACATATCCAGCTCCATACTTTTCATGCAGGAATGGGTACTGGATTAGGAGCATCTTCAGAAGGTCCAAATACTACCTTTGACTTGGTTAACCAGCCATGGATATTAGTGGAACTAATTTTAACTCTTCATTTATAATCAACATCAGATCCTCTAATATTTTAACCTATTCCATTCTATATTCATTGTAAAGGACCATTAAATCTCCCTATCTCTGAAATGGGCCATCACCTTTACCTCCAGCCATAGAGGGCGGTGTGCACATGGAATACTTGAGAAAGGTTTTCGCAAAAAGGGGACTCTTACTAAACCTGAGCTAAAAAAATCTCCTTATTTGTTTATGTTTTGGTTTATTAATGGTTTTCGCTGAATACATAATGTTGTATTTTTACTTTGTTTTACGAGAGCGTCTGTCACTTACCTCACATGCTTTTATTTTGAAGTCCGTGAAAGGAATTGCAGTGGCGCGCTGTTTGTATATTGGCGCACTTTCTATGTGACGCGTCATTCTGATTAAAGCTACCAGAGAAGTGAGATGAGTTTTGCAAACTGTGAAAATATAGCTTTAAAAAAAGGTTTCTTTCTACCTCTTAGCTTCTGGCTGATGAAGGGCACAAGGTACTGTTTTAATTTATGTTGTATGCTATGCAGGTGTGTAAATCAGTGATATGTTATGTAGAGTGTGTGTTATTGATTGTTACTGTCACATGCAGAACACAAACACAGTGTATTATTGCTTCGTTTCTCTTGATTTGAACGTCTGATAGATTGTTTTCAGGAAATTAGGCCTTTATTTGGTCATTTCATATATTTTAGGTTTTTCTCTCTGAATTGAGATCATCAGCTGTACAAAATAATTAATAGTTAATTCAGTTGTCATTTAGTCCATTTAGCACTTTTTAAAAGGAGATTGTTGTAATTTAAAACATTTATAATTCATATTCAGGTTTACTTCAGTACAATAAGGGAAAGGTTATTACATTAGCCTGCTCACTAAAACTTGAGTTGTCACACTATTTACTAAAGCCAGTTAGATTGTATATGTGTATTCTCATGTGTTTGTTATGGACATGTATAATTTGCGGTGAGATGTCTAATATTTGTTTGTTTACTTTCATTTCGCTCTTACGGTGTTTCTGGGAATACAATTCTTTAAACATCAGTCCCTGAGAGTAAACTGCATCTGTTCAGCCGGGAATGCTACATTCATATTAGCACACAATCTATCACATCTGTAATTTGGAGGATATGAAGTGTTTATTTGGTTAAGTTTTAGGGAAGAAAACATACATAGTTTGCAGATTTAAGATTTTTTCATCTTAATCCTTTGATGAGACTTCGGCTGAGGGTCTTTGGCACTGCATTTGGTCCAGTTAGCTCACCAATGAAAACTGATGCAAAAGCACTAAATCCATTCTTCTGTAGCCAGCTGCATACATCGTCCACTGGTGTGTCAAATCTAAGATGGAAAAGGACAACAAATTATTATATTGTTGGTTGTAAACAATCAAAAGCAACAAAAGTCTAAGATTTATTGGAACCTATTATAAAATGTTAAATAACAATATTAAATAAAAATGTCCCAATACAATCACAGATTTTGATAACTTTCATTACCGCTTTAAAAAACAATCATGATTTTAAGTTCATCCAAATCTGAAAATTGTTACATTTTTACCTTCATGTCGTTCCAAACTTTATAAACCTGTATTACATCTTCAATTGTCACTAGTGATTTTCATTATATAGACAACATATTCAAACAAATATTTTCTTTTGTGTTCTACAGAACAATTAAAGTCATAAGTGTGGTGGTGGTGTAGTGGTCTAAGCACATAATGTGCTTATCTGGTAATCAGAAGGATGTGGGGCTTGGTTCAAGCCCCACAGCCACCACCATTGTGTCCTTGAGCAAGGCACTTAACTCCAGGTTGCTCCAGGGGGATTGTCCCCTGTAATAAGGTCTCTGTAAGTCGCTTTGGATAAAATTTGGGTAGGACTTGCGTGTTTTTTGCTTGAGGTTAGCTTTAATGTTAGCGTCCTCTCAGCCTTGTCTGCAAACATACTGCTGTTCCCTATTAATACAGCATCTATTCACAAAATTAATTAATTTATAATGATATGTACTGTTCAACATGTACTATACCTTTTAGTTGTTGGTCTTTTAAATCTGCATTGTTCAGCTCCGTGAAGTGTTCCGCTGCATTCAACGTGTAGTCTCACGTGTCAAAACAACCACCACGAGGCATTTATCGGTGAAATCATTATCATTGCCGATTAATCTGCAAAACCGATATATCGGTTGACCTCTTACTAGGACCACATACCATGTTTCACCCATATGCTGAACCTCATTGTCAGAGCTGCACTGAAGGAGGTCCAATACATGTTGCAAAAGGTCAACCATAGTTGAATGCTTCCATAGAAATACAGTTGCTTCAGGCAAACTCAAGGCCACACAAAAACAGATGAGTCAGGAGCAGCTCCATTTAAAGCAGGATGTGGCCACAAGGTGGAATTCAACATACTACATGTTGAAAAGTTTCACTGAAGTAAAGATCCAATCATCTCCATCCTGGCACTCACCAATGCATCTCTGCCAACCTTGTTGCCAGAGGAATGGGAAAATGCCAGAGATATTGTGGATATTATGAAGCAGTTTGAGGAGGTCACCACTCACAAGTGAGTGAAGAAAAGTAACCAGTATAACATTTTTGATTAACATTTATATTAAACCCAAATGTTAAACTCTATATCTCCTTAATGATGAATGTTTACCTGTAGCCTTGTTTTTAACAGAGAAGTATGTTTTTTTTTTTTTAATAATTGTTCATCTTCATAGGTTTGTGACTGCCTCAAGTCATTTTGATGACAAGAGGTCGGTAGAGGATTATTGTCCGGTATCAAAGAAATCCCTCTAGCTTAGAACCTGTTCAAAAACTACTGGACACCCTGATGTCAGAAATGATTAGAAGGTTTGGCAGAGTGGAACTCACTGAGAAGCTTGCTGATGTTACTTGCTTGGAACCAATGTTCAAAAAGCAAGCTTTTGTCAACCACCATGCAGCAGATGAGACAGTAAAGAGGATCACAGCAGCTGCAGCACATGTCAATCCAACTCAGAGTGAAGAGGAGAATGCTCCAGAATCTGGTGCCACTGCCAGAGCAGGGGCTATGTTTTGGGAAGACTTTGATGAGAGGGTAGCAAGCTTGAGGCCTTCTGCTTTCACCACTTCAAATACGGGTATGATGAGTCTATGATGGAGATGCGGGCCTACCTTGCGAAGCAACTCTTACGCTCTGGCATGGTGGAGATGTTACCCTGTATACAAAAGCCTCTTTGAGGTTATGAAGGCTAGATTTAGCATTGTGGCTATCTATCTGTGCTATTTGAAAGTTTTTTTCTAAAACAGACCAGATTATCTCTGACAGAAGAAACCGGCCATCCAATGTCCTGGAGCTTGTTTTCGGAACGCAAACTTACCTTAAAACTGGCCCTAAAAAAACCAAAGCCAAAGTGTCTATTTGTTTTCATTTTATTTATTTGAAAATCCTAGCCTAGTTTTTACGCTTTATATTGCAATTTATCGATAGTTGTATCCTTATTTTTATTGGGCATAAAGGGTTTTATAGTGATATAGTCAATTTGCGACCAAGCGCCACTTCAGGGCGTAAAGATGCCTGGTAGAAGGGTCTCTGGCTTTGTTGATCATGTCTACGACGGTAGGTGGTAGACCAGCTAGATCTTCCGCGTCCCGTCCAGGGACCAGACGTTCCGACATTTCCCTGGCCTCCAAATTCCCCAGATCTTAATCTGATTGAGCATCTGTGAGATGTGCTGGACCAACAAGTAAAATCCATGGTGGCTCCACCTCGCAACTTACAGGACTTAAAGGATATGCTGCTAATGTATTGGTGCCAGATACCACAGGGCACTTTCAGGGGTCTTGTTGAGTCCATGCCATGGCGGGTCAGCGCTATTTTGGTGGCACACGGAGGACCAACAGCATATTAGGCAGGTGGTCGTAATGTTTTGGCTCATTTGGTGTAACTGAAATACAAATGTTATACTGACCTGGATGCTGGTCGCTTTTTCAACACTGTGCAGTTGTTTGGGGTTGAAATGATGTCATGACTAGTCAAATTCAATTGAATTAATTTGCTCCACTAGTAAAAATCAGTAGTATCAGCAAAATAAGTTAATAGTGATTTTCTTCCCTATTAATTATAAAGGTATATTGAGGAATATTTGGAGAATAAACTGTTATGTGTTTTAATACATTATATTGTAGGGCTTTGTTGTTTTATTTATGTTGTATATTCTGTGACCTTGTTTGATTTAATGATGAGACTTGTCTGCCTGTATACATGACAGATTTAATTTATATTTCAATTATTGATTCAAGATGGCCCTGTTAGATGATATTAAAATCTAGGATATTACAAATAAATTATTGCTCATGATCAAAAATTGTACAGGACTACTAAAATATTATTTGACATATACGAAGGCATGTATATAGATGGATTTCTGACATACTCAGGCCCCCTTTTACACCTGTATTAACAAGCGTTTCTGTTTTTTCTGTGATATTCTTTAGTTGCATTTGCAGCTTGCATTCCAATGCACCTGCAGTGGAATCAGATAGCGATCCAATTGCACTTATCCGTGCACAATGGAAACTGACACTTGCATATTACATTGCAGAGCTTTAGTTAACCAAAAATTGCCATTAAAAACAACAGACATAATTTAAAATTCTTTTCATTTTGATAAATATTCAGTTAATGATTCATGACATTGGCCCAGTTCTGACATAACAGGTTGCACTTTTCACCACAACCTCATTTGAGCAGCAGTGAGTTTCAATAACATGGATGGGGTGCAGCTGTTGTCTCAGACAGCAAGGGAGTTAATCAATTAAATGCTGCACAGCCCTGAAGACTTGGAGTGGAGAACTTGCAGGCATATGGCAGGGTCTTGTGTTTATTGCATTAGTTTTCAGGCATCCGCAGTGCCCTAATTGATTTGGTCTATCTATTCTGAAAAGTGCACTCACTGTGCTCTTCGTGAGGAGGGCATATGCCCTGCATTCTAATATGGAGAGCAGAAGGACATTTTTGCATGAATTGAAAAGTCACAACTCTATAGTATGTGAGGAAGTTGGCAGTAGGTAGTTGGGACTTCACTTGGATCAGTCAGCTGTAGGAGGCACCTTCAACTAATATGGCAAACTTTTTAAAATCCCACCTCAGAGGTCTGGACTTTCTTGAATGTATCCAAAAAATTTTATTAAACCAAGTCATAATTTAACTGTAATCTATTGAATTGGTATTCAATTATTGTAGTAAAACTATTAGCGAATAATAATATAAAAAGACTATTTAGCTTTGTCACACATTTTGAGTTCAACCCTCTTGCAGCATAATTTTCCTCCATTACAATAAATGTAACATTCCCCATTATTGTGGCACACAAGAAGTGATATCATGTGGACATTTTTTACAACAGGGTGAGAAGATGGGTAAATAATCATCTTACATTTTATACATTTTTACAAGTATTGCTGTTGACTGTATTTATCAAGCTCAACCATTCAATCCTTACCCAAGTTATTGTATGAACAAATTATCAAACATATAATGTTTCCTTAATTTGTCGTAAATTAATCCGAAACAACATAGTTTTGCAACCCTGTTATCCATTCTGCAAGTTTTATTTATTTATTTAGTCTATTTAATATAATATTTGTATCTATTTATAAATTTTGACTGTATAATATACAGTAGATCCTTAAGGTTTATAGTTAGAAAAATACAAAATCACACAAATCAATGTTTAAAACTTTTAGACATGTTCCAATTTCTTTGCACTCTTCATATAGTGTAAACAGAATATATTAAAGAAATAAACAAACAACTCATAATATATTTATTTTGATAGTTGGTAACCAAAGTTTTCTAACGATTAAGCTTCCTTTTACTGATCATTTGATGAAAAAGACTTTTGGGCTCTATTTTGTACCCTAGTAGTAGACAGTGTCAGACCAATGAGAAAGAGTACATGTTACAAATGGATATTCGTAATTCCCTCAGGTTAGCTGGAATGTTCTCATCTTATAAAATTCTAGGGCAGTTTCAGTGCCATTGACAGAGATTGAATCTGAGTTTACCACAGCAACAGACCTCAGCTCACCTCCCTACCCACAAAAACAAAAAAAATCTTTAAACATAATATGCTCTATGCTTATCAAGATCTTCTAAATTTAAGAACTTGGTGATATGTTTAATAGCAATCTGTCCTTTGAAAATCTAATTTTTATTGTTTATTGAACAGAAATATTTCCACCTCAGAAATATTTACCACTAATACTTATCCTAACATCCTCAGTTTCTGGTGCCGAAAAGCTAATTCATAACATCAAGACAAGATTATTGTAATGCTTTGCTATGATTATTTCCCGCAGGTTTAATAAATATTTTTCAGTTGGTTCAAAATGCAGCAGATTGAGAGCTGATTAGAACCAATAAATATAATCATATCAACCAAATTTTATTGTCACTACTTAACGCTACCTATTATGTTTCGTATATATGTAAAAATTCTGCTTATTACATCCAAAGCTTTGAATGGACTAGGTCCTCAGTACTTAAGCAACCTTCTGTCACACTATAATATAATAATAAATGTTCACTACAATCTCAAATTTCCAGGCCTGTTGATAGTACCTAGAATATTAAAATCCACTAAAGGAGTTAGATCCTTTTCCAATTTGGCTACTAGACTATGGAATAGCCTTTCTAACATTGTTCGGGATTCAGACACATATTCTCAGTTTAGGTCAAGACTAAAAACTCATCTCTTCAGCCAGTCATACACCTAATTTTCCATGAATCAGGTCTGGCAGAACCGGAAACACGTCTAATTTTTTATAACTGATTTAAAGTGAATGGCATATACGCTAATATTATTCTGTCTGAACATCGGGATACATACACTCAAAAAAAGGAAATTAGCTGGTTATTACATTAACAAAAGCGTAACGTGTAATTTTAACAAAATAATTTCATGTTTCAAAGGTGAACGTGATAAAATCATGTAGGATAAGCATGAAAATCAACAAATTAACATTTGTTAAATTCAGTCATGTTGAGATAACGTGATTCAATATAGTCAGACTGATGTTGCACCGAAGATGTACTAGCGAGATCACGCGCGATGACAAACCATCTGGCGTGCCCGGGAAAATAACGAGATTATCACGTGAAGAACTTGCCTGGCGTGCCTGGAGTTCATTTGGAAAAGGTAAGATAAAATCTGTTTTCATCCATCTAAATGCAAACAAAACGATGTGTATAAAGTCATCAGCAGACTGTCCATAATTTTCAGCAATATTTGGTCAACCCAGTTAATCAAGGTGTTTCTCTACCATTTGCGCCATGTTTTGCCTGCCATATGCTTGTAGGTGTCCAACACATTATTTTATGTTGTTTGGCTTGAAGTGGTTAATTTTAGGCACAAACTTATGTGGTTACGGTTAGTGGAAAGTCTGGTAAAACATGCCTGGCGTCTGATGAATTACGGCAGGTGCGTCGCTCTCAAAGCCCAGGTAAATGTGCTCACAGTGTCTGCTAAAACATGCCTGGCATGCGCTGAAAAATATCGCCGTGAGTCGCTGTCAGAGCTCCGTAAAATGTGCTCACAATGTCCGTTAAAACATGCATGTCAGCCGGTAACTCGCTCTTAGAGCCCTGGTAAAGGCAGTCGAAATGTCCGCAAAAAGATACACATATAGTCTCAAGGGGTCTCAAACAGTCTGCTGCTTGTGCTGATGTGAAAATGCGTATGTTTATGTTATACAATTTATTCTGTCAACCAACCAATATGAAAAGAAATACATTTGCAAAATTGACTATTCTAACTTGATTCTAATGATTCTCAATTTTACTAGGTGAGTATATGTAGGCCTATATTTTCCTTAATTTTGACTCTGGAATTGCTAGATAATTGGTTTGAATACCATGGAATAATACTCCTTTCCTTCTTAGCTTTTAAAAGTGACCAGAAGTATGGTCAAGGAGTTATGTTATTGTACTCAGCGTTTTTGCCTAAAGTAAAGAAAATAGTCTGACTTTGATTAATATATGCTGCCTAATTTAAGGGAAAACCAGGTTTGGTAAAAATCACATCAAATTTAAATTGTTATGATAAATAAATGTTATGTATGGCGTTGATTTAAAATTGATGCAAAGTGATGCATCTGTAATTTATATATTTGCACTCTTTCCTCTTTTGTACCGCAACTGTTACACTATAATGTCCCTCAGATTAGGGGTGTAACAGTACACACAAATCAGTTGAGTAAATATTTATAAAGTCACAGTTTGATATGTTTTTGGTACAGCGAGGAGAAAAATGCACAACATAAATCATAATTTTAATTAAATAGTGGTTTACTGAACACACTTTAGGGCTCTCTTTTTGAATAAGTACAGCAGTCCACTGCTGTAAAGATGTCTTTGTAGTTTGAAATATTGGGTTTTCTGTTTCCTTCTTAACAGCTCATCTTGTCCTGTATTATGTTAATATTTTTCTACTATTTTTTACTATCTTTCATTTATCTCTGTTCTCCATAACTCATATGCAGTGCGCCACTGTTCTGCACACCCATGCTCTACATGTGCAGTGGTCATTATCACGCTGCAATCAAGAGACCAATACCAAAAGTTTTGAATACATGTACAGATACATAAATATTTTAATGGTTGTAAATTAAATATTTCAATGGTTGTAAATTTATCTGATCTCTTTCAGAACATCACTTGTCTGCCATCCAACCACATGAGTACCCGTGAAGGGGGTCATCGGCCATCATCAAGTTTGTGATTTCAATGGTTATTTGTAAGTTTTGCCAGACCTGAATATTTTTGGCCTAAAACAGTGAATTTGTCTTACTGACTGATTCCAATGTTGACATGCTTATGATGCTAGGGTCCAGCTAAACCTGTATTTGCCCAGTTTGTTTAGATTTTTTTTTCTATTGGGGTGGGGGTGTGGGAGGGATGTGGAAGTGTAAGGCGTGTAGTCTATCTCTGTCTGGTAGATATGACCTACTAAAACATTTTAGACTTCAGCACCGGCATATGCAACGTTACCCATGCCCACACATAAACTGCCCATGTACTTTTAAGACATGGAATGCTTTGCACATTCATTTAAGTAGAGTCCATCCTAAACAAAACACCCAGGAGCTACAGGAATTGTCAACATATAGGTGTCATTTGTGCACTTGTAGTGAACTTCCTACAGAGAAGGATTATTTTTCACACATTGGCACTCATTTGAAGAGTAATGAAACTGTTCCTTGTATGTTTGGGGGTTGTAATTTTCAAACAAATGTATACGGAACATTTCACTCTCACAAGAACAGGAAACACAGTCGACATACATTGAAAGATTTCAAGCCAGACGTAGTTAGAAACACTCGAGTTTCACAAGAATCCTCTTATAATCCTGAGGAAGATGCAGGCAATCAAGATGACTCTGCAGTTGAAGCAGACAGTGCATGTTCAAATAGTGATGTAGATGTAACCAATAACTTGCCTGAAGTAATTGAGAATAATTTTGCAGCAGCGTTGCTCAAGTTAGAGCATTTTGCACATGTCCCAAGCAAAAAAATGGATGAGTTCTTAGAGGAACTGCACTACTTAAGTTCAGCAACATTACCTCTCTCCAGTGACATTCTTGAAGGGGTATTTCAGAAACATAGTCCCACAACAGATAGGTCTGCGGTAACCGAAGTAGCAACTGCTCTCTGCACTTCTAATCCATTGCTCAAAGCCATAGAGAAGGGGGGTCCCCTAAGCTCAACTTATCTCTGCAACAAGTATTATCAAGAAAGCTTTAACGTTGTAGAACCCATTGAATATGTTCTTGATGCCAAAGAAAACAGAAGTTTTCAGTATGTTCCTGTACTGAAGTCTTTGCAGCAACTCTTTAAGAAAGATGTTGTGGACAGGGTAGATGAAAACCACAGAGCACAGCAGAGTAAAAGGGCGAGTGGTGAACAACACACTTACAAATCTCCTCAGGATGGTTCACACTTCCAGCAAAACATTTTTCTGTCAGGGGATGAGATGAGGATATTGTTACGTTTATACATAGATGATTTTGAGGTTTGCAATCCTCTGGGTACTTCTCGCAGGAAACATAAGCTTTGTGGAATCTACTGGACTCTGAGTAATTTGCCTCCAGGCTCCTATTCATCACTATCATCAATTTACTTGGCAGTGTTGTGTAAAACTGTTGATGAAAATAAATATGGTTATGACCATGTCTTACATCCTCTTCTTCAAGACATGAAAACTCTGGAGCAAGATGGAGTTTTCATTCCATTACTTGGCAGATTTGTTAAAGGTACGATTCAGGTTGTTGCGGCAGATAACTTGGGGGCTCACAGTATTGCAGGTTTTAATGAGAGCTTTTCTAGTAGGTATATCTGCCAATTTTGCACGGGAACAAAAACAGACATCCAAACAAAAGAGGTAAAATCAGGTGCATTCACCCTTAGGACAAAATAACTCCATGACTCTCATGTGACCTCAGCTCAGGAGAATGGTACAAGCTGTTTTGGGGTGAAAAGACATTGTGTTATCACCAAAACGATTGCCCACTTCAGCGTTCACACAGGCTATCCTCCAGATATTATGCATGATCTGTTTGAGAGCATAGTGCCAGTGGAGCTTGCACGGTGTTTGGCATTGCTTATATCTAAGAAGTATTTCAGTCTTCAAACCCTCAACAAATCCATCCTGCACTTCCCTTACAAGTGGGCCGACAAGACAAATAGGCCACACGTGATCCCACACACCTTTTCAACTAGGGCAACAATAGGTGGAAACGCCCATGAAAATTGGGCTCTAATAAGACTACTCCCATTCATAATTGGGCACCTGGTGCCTGAGGGTGAAATGGCATGGCAAATACTGTTGGACTTAAAAGACATTGTAGAGCTTGTGGTTGCTCCAACAAACACCGATGAGTCCATTGCCTGTCTTGAGGGCAAAATTTCTGAGCACAGACAAAAGTACCAAGACCTCTTCCCTGGTGTGCAACTGCTCCCAAAACATCATTATTTGGAGCACTATCCTCAACTGATATGGATGTTTGGGCCACTTGTGTGCCTCTGGACAATGCGTTTTGAGGCCAAACACAGTTTTTTTAAGCAGGTTGTGCGACACCAATTGCTTTAAAAATGTGCCCCTCTCGCTAGCCACTAAGCATCAGCTCATGATTTCATATCACTTGAGATCCAGTTTTGTAGAAACATCCCTAGAGGTTACAAACGTCTCAACAGTCCCTCTGGATTTTTTGAAACAAGAAATAGCTCAGACTATTGAAAAGAACTTCCCTGGTACAACTGAAGTTCATCTTTCCAAGTGTGTGTCAAGCAAAGGTGTACATTTCAGAAATGGGATGATAGTTGCTCATGGTTCTACAAGTGGACTCCCTGACTTTGGAGAGATTCTTCAGATTTGTGTTGTTCAGGAGAGACTGTTTCTCATGGTGAGAAGGCTTTCTGGGTGGTACAGGGAACATTTCAGAGCGTTTGAGCTGAGTGTACATCCTACCAGAGAAAATGTTCTGATTGAACTTGGTGAACTGGCCGATGACTACCCTTTAGCAGACTACTTTGTTGGACCTCTAAGACTGGTGACATTAAAAAGATACATACACATAAGGTTTGTTTTCTTTAATATTGAATGGATCTCAATGGACTCTCTTATTTCAGGGAAGTGTGACTTCATAATGCCACATTTATTTCCCAGCTCTTTATTTTTGATTTCATATATTCAAATTAATGGAGCATAATTGGTACAGATTCAGAGCAAAGCAACAGCAGAGGGATGGCACAGAGTCACATACAGCAGCACCTTTCTTCAAATCATTCTCCTCCTCGTCGTTTTTGTCTTTGTTCACCAACTGGTAGTGGTAGTGCTGCCCTGGTCTTGTTGCTTTGATAATCACGGCCCATTCATTTGAATGCAAAATGGAAGTGAAACAGTTTGGGAATAAGTTTGGTATTATGAAATCACAGTTCTCTCATTTCAGGATTTTTTCATACCCATATTTAATCGGCATGGCATTCCCTACTTTTGTACTCATTGGTGTTTTAAAATCAGATTACACTTGTTTAAACTTAATTTTCTCAATCCTCTTTCAGGCGGTCGTGAAATGGCTGCTCCAGTGAAACTCAGAATCATTCTTGGAGAAAACGATTCCCAGAGGTTGATCCTTCCAGATGGGATGCCAGAGACTCTCATCGAACTCATACAGGAAATTAAGAGACAATGTGGAGTAGAATGTAGACAATGGAGACTTCAGGCTTCAATTCATGGATGTTGAGTTTGGGAATGAATTCACCAACTTGGTCTCAATGTCAGACATCCAGGAAAAAAGCTCCATCAAGGTCATCTTTAACTCTGTTGCACCTGCCCAGCCTGGTGGCACCCCGCCCCCTCCCTACTCAGCTGCTGCCACCTCCCGCACTCTGGATGACTCCTCATTCCTTTCATCTGCTGGTAGCTCATTTGATACAGACATATTGTCTTCTCCTGGGTCCACCTCCTCTAGATCCACTGCTTGGCCCATTGTCTTCCCCATGCCCCGGTTTGCTTATGATACTCAGCTACAGCTGGATAGGGCCAATGCTGCTTTTAAAGAAACTGGAGCTTTGTTGAATCCTGATACTAAACTTAAATCTACTATTCTTGATGGCTTAGCTGAAACGATCGTCAAATACAAAGTGTACCTCTCTGACAGGGAGTTTGATGAGGTAGCAGAAGCTTTGGTAACTACACATCCATGTTTAAAAGAGCCAGGTTCAGTGACTGGGTATGGCGGATGGAAGACAAGCCTGAAGTATAAACTTGCTAACTACTGAACAAAACTCCAACGGCTTGGATGCCCTGAAGTTACTCTGAATGCCTTAACACACAAACCTGAGAGCAAATGCAGTCCTGCATATGGTGTAAAGAAGCCGAAAAAAGCTGAAGTGAATTACTGCCCCACCTATCCGGCCAGTGAAACAGCGGAGACGCTAGAAGAGATAAGAGTGGCACTCCTCTCAGAAGTAAATAAGAGAAACAATGAGCACAAGTTGGCAGCAATGATGGACAAGACCTTTGCACTCAGAAGGCAAGAGGTAGTTGCAGAGGCCCCCATGATAGCTGATTTCAAAACGAGGTGGCCAGCTCTCTTCAATGTGCGTGAGGTAAGTGAATGATTGCACTGGATATGTCACAATACATGTTGACAATCTGAGGTTACTCAAACTGATGAGGATTTACTGAAGGCCAGCAATACCTTTGCTGGCATTCTGACAAAGAAAACTAATATTTAGATAAATACATGTATTATGCATTTACATTTCTTGAACAGATAGAACTGCTATTTCAAATGTGTACCAAAAAGGTAACTGAGTTTTGTCTACCTTTTTTGTTATGTTTTTTGTAGGTGAGTGCAGAGTTCAAGAGAATCACAACGATCCATTTGCAGTCAAAGTTCTTCTCCGAGCTTGATGTTCACTCTGCAAACCTGATAAAGGCGTATGCCAAGAAAGGTGGAGTTCAAGGGAGAAAAATCAAGACCATCATGGCACCCATAACCCAGGTATGATACCAATGTAAAAGTGACAAAAATCACTTAAAACTTGGTCATTGTAGAAATGACTTTGAGCACCACATCTGTTCCCCCATTAGGGGTCATTGTTTAAGAGTGAGGGGCATCATTTAATCCTGAAATATCTGCTCTGAAATCATAAAACTCTGGAATCTGTTGGAAAGCAGTTTTGAAGCACAGAAAAAGCATTGGCACTGTATACTATTATACAGGTCTGACATAAGCACTCAAAAGCTGTCCCTTTTATCGTCCCGTCTTAAATGGAGATGGCAGGTATTCTTACCACATTGGCCACTGTTATTATCGTAAAACTTGAAGGATATAAAGTGGAATGGTCTGTTTTTCACACATTTCAGGCATAATTATGTCTTAGGTGACATCTTCAGGTAGGTTACCTAGGTTAAGATACATTAATTTGAAGCTTGACATGATTAAAGTAAAACACCAAGTAGTACATTATAGTAAAATAACAAAGATTTGTCTTAAATACATTTTAAACAGACTATCCCAAAGGGATTAACATACATCCAAGCTGTATACAATACTAGCAAACACTTATGTTGCGACTTCCTGTGAATTTAGTTTAAAGTTCTTAAATGTGTAAACCTACACTGCTGGTTTGTTGAAATGGTGTTAATAGTGTTTTTGTTTTTCTCTGATCTTTATATTAAGACTAACACTATTGAAGTCAGAAGAGAATGCATCCTCAAAGGTCTCTGTGTGTACCTTAATGAAGATCCAGAGAAGCTGGTGAAGCAATACCTGGTATGTTAATTTACCTATGTGTTCACTATGGAGATTATCAGAGTTGGAGTGGATGGGGTTTCCTGTGTGTCCCATTAGATTTAAAATTAGGTTAAGATAAGGCCATTAAAACTCTCTTCTTCTCTCACTCATTTAGTGGCACGTACCATACTGTAGTGCAATCCCAAACCGCCCCCTACCTGCTACAACTTTACTACCAATTGTCCAAATCAAGTCACTTGCTGTTGTGGAGGGTCACTTAAATAAGGGGGAGGGTATAAACACACCGACTTTTGGGAAGTCCTCACCTTTCTTAGATGGAGACAGGAAATAATTGGATAATGATAGATGTCGCAATTCCATTTATGGTTAAGTGAGTTTGTGAAAGGAAAATGATTAGGCGACTTAAATAAAAACTCACTACCACATAAAAATTCTTTGGCATGTTTTTTTCATCATGTAAATCTTCTATACATGAACAAAAACAGTGTATCAAATGTCTGTTTGAGGTAAAGTAACTTATTACTGATCTTTTTGGAAATAACCCGGGCCGGTTTGGGAGCCTCTCTCCTTGTCTTTCTCTCAGACAATAACACACACACCATACTTTAACTCCTCCTTTTTCCTTTAATAAGACAATATACCTTTTATTCGAATGGAATAACTAACACTGAACTCAGTGTTACAACAGCCCTTTATATGGCTTAGTTGTTGAAGTATTTCACCGACTCAGCGAAACAATTTTAATGTCAATTGGTTATTTGATTACATTTGCATTATTATATTATGAATATGGATTAAGTTAGTGGTAGCTGTTTTACAGTAATACTGTAAAGATTGTGTGCTATAAATATGCATGTAATGCACATCAGTAAAAAAGTCTTTGTCCTTGTTCATTTTTTTTTTGTCACAGGACGTCGATGAAAGCACTGAAATGGCCATAGCGGAGACAGTATGTGGAATCTTTGTCATTTGACGAGAAGGTGCAGAGCCTGGCGATGACCCAGCGGATGTTGTGATTGTCCTGGAGGGGGTGGAAGTGATAAGTGACTTGGGCAATGTAGCTTTTGCTGTGGTGATGTTGCTGGGTCTTGTCTACGCGCTAAACCTGAGCTACCCTCAGGAGCTCAAGTACACTTTTGAGGTTCTGCAGAAGATCATTATAGAATTGGATGGAAACAAACTATCCAACAAAGGACAAGTTCTCAAAACACTGCTTTCCAGTTAAGAAACATCGCCATAGCAAAAGCTACACCATCATCCTAACCTGAGGTAAACTATACCAACACTTTTTTTAGCAATAGCTTCATAGAGCCTGACCTATAATCAGTCCTTATAGACCCTGTGCAATCCAAAACAAGATTTAAAAGTAGTTCTCAGAGTTGAGCAAATTTACTGATACTTTATTTACTTTGTTATATTTGGAATTTGATTTCTATCCTAAAAACAGTGCCCAAGACCACCCACTAGTGGCTAAAAAACAATAAGAAAACTTGTACCTTCAGTTTTGTTGTTTAGGTACACCAGCACATTAAACTACAGGTGTTAGTAAGTGCAAATCTTTAAGAGGAATGTGAGTATAAAGACAGGGCCCCATTTCCCAGTATATCAGTGTTCAGCTCATCTGGGGTTTTTTTTGTGCTCTGTTTTTATTAAAAAATGTTCTCTCTGATGCAAGGTCCGGTCTATTGGCACTTAAGGAAAGCTGTATGCAAAATTTATTTTTTCAGTTTCTCATAACAAAATTAAGACTAACCTATGTTTTTTAAGTTTAAACATTTACCTATTTCGGGAGTTAAACTTGATTGTAAGATCTCCATTTGTCTTGTTTTTACCCTTGATGCCAACCATACTGTAGACATTGTTGAAACTTATATGTCCCTAGCGACGTTTCAATGTAAACATTTTAAATATATGTAAAAAATGTTCTAACTTGAGTAAATATTTTTTATTAACTTATGTGTGAGTTCACCATCACATAAAACCACAGGTGCAAGATGTACAAATGTTAAGAGTAGATTAAGTGGGATGCGAGTGAGAGGGCCCATTTCCCTGTATCTTCAGTTTATCAGTTTCTCATAACAGACTTGAGATATATTTCCTTGTGTTATCAACAATTAACTGCACTGTGTAAAACAATGTGCATTATAATTTTGGAACTACAATTTGATTGCACCTTTTCGCATTTGTTGTGTGTTGTTTCCACCATTAGACTTTGTTAAAAAGGTTTAAATTTATTAACACTCAAAAGCTATTCTTTGAATGAATGTACCGTAATTTCCGGACTATAAGCCGCAACGTTTTTCCCACGCTTTGAACCTCGCGGCTTATACAATGACGCGGCTAATATATGGATTTTTCCCGCTTTCAAATTTTATATATATAAAAAAAAAAAATAAAAAAAAAACATTCTGTGACGTGCTCAGTTTTTTGGCGGCGTGAAGCTTTCATTAGACCAATTGAAATTGCCGAACAGGTTAAGGTCAAAACAACTTTTTTTGTTTACCGTTTAGATTAAATCGAGCGCGCTCAAACTTCCCATCATTCTGATTACGGTAGTCATTTTGTCACCCTCACCATGGCAAAGACATGGAGAAACGCAGATGATGCTGCTTTCAAGTTGAAGGCGATTGATCTGGCTGTTGGAATAGGAAATAGAGCTGCTGCACTGGAGCTTGGTCTTAATGAGTCGATGATAAGACGTTGGAAACAGCAGCGTGAGGAATTCACTCAGTGCAAAAAGACAACTAAATCTGAGGCTATTCAACTCCGACACCGAAGGAGATGACTTCAGTGGTTTCAGTGCACAGGATGAGGAAGATAGTGACCAATGACTTTCTTGGTAGGCTACTGTTTACTGCAAATGTTTTATTACAAGCCGTGTGTGGCAGCGGGGGCGTGGTCAAGCACCCGTCCGGAGAGAAAAGCTGTAAGGCGCTTACACCTGCGCTAAATTATGTCTAACACCAGTGTCTAATTTCAAGTGCCCTGCTTCACGTGTCCTTCTTGGGAAAACTGTCACACGGGCACCAGTGTGACAGTTTTCAGCAGGGCACTTGGCGTTCCAGGTAAGGCTTAAGGCCACAGCAATGTTTACAATCAATTTTATAAAGTTTCTCAATTCTTCTATGCGCCAACACTAGACTGACGTGTGTCACTCTCTCAGCTCTGTGGCTGCTGCCTTTTTATGCTGCTCTCCCCATGCTTACTGAAATTAGACACAGGTGTTAGACATAATTTAGCTCAGGTGTAAGCGCCCTTACCGCTTTTCTCTCCCGGACGGGCGCTTGACCACGCCCCCGCTGCCACACCGTGTTTCGTTAAAGCCTATTTATTTTTGTTACAAGTCGTGTTTCGTTAAAGCCTGAGTAAAGTTCATTTGTTTCAATGTACCGGTAGGCACCTGCGGCTTATAGACAGGTGTGGCTTATTTATGTTCAAAATAATATTTTATTTAAAAATCAGTGGGTGCGGCTTATATTCAGGTGCGCTCAATAGTCCGGAAATTACGGTAATTAAATCATGGAAAGTATTTCCACGTGATTAAATGGCTTTCTTTCAGCATTAAGCACTTTTGTTAGGCTAACTTAAATTGCGTAGATTGGATCAACTTTATTAACTAGTGTAATTGTACTACTGTAAAATAAGTTGGATTCAACTATATTTAATTAAGGCGAATACAAATTAAGTAAATTAGTTGGTCCAAAACATTGCAAATTAGTTGGGCTGACACTATTAAATTAAGCTGTGCCCAACCATAGTAAATAAGTTGAATCAACCTTAATAAATTAAGTTGACCCAACGTAAGTACATTAAATTGGAATAACAGAATTGCATAATGCTGAAATAATGCAAGTTAATCATGTAGATATCCTTTCCATGATTTTTTTATGTTCATTCAAAGAGTAATTATTTTGAGTGTATCCTGAGGTTACAGGAGCCTGCCAGTTCCAACTCCGGTATGGCCCGATGTTCGACTCCCTCCGTTATGTGTCACTAATCTATAACTACAGCAGGCTGTGCCAAAAAGACAGCGAGGGGTGCTTCCATGATCAGTCTGTATCAATACAGCCTACTACGATTGACTGCAGAAGATGAACGGCTGTCAACACCAGCTGTAAAACAAGGTATACTTCACTGGCTACTGCCTGCACCTCAGACTTAGGATGGACTTCACTGGAAATGAACTGCCTTAGGCTTCCAGCCAGATTCCGAGGCCCACCTGTATGACCTCTGCAAGGATCATCTTGGTCAAAGGATGGACTCCACTCTTAAAATGTAATATATAAACAATAAATTAATGCAGAATAAAGCCTTCATCAGCCAAATGAAACAAACATATCACATACGTACACTTCCAGAGTTAATTCAGGATAGACTTAATAGACAGGAAGCAGACAAACTGGCTAATCCAAACATCTGCTAGCTGCCTTGAGATGGCACACAGGTCACATAAACTACAACACATAGAGACTGTATCACCTAGATATCATACAGAGACTCTGTCTGTCCCCCTAACGACCAAACACAAACCCCTCACTAAATCATTAAAAAAAAAAAAAGATTAAGGTCAAACTTGAAAAAAACAAAAAACATTTGAAGATAAACATCAAATAAAGATAGGGATACTAAACATTAGATCTCTTTCAAACAAAGCACTAATTGTAAATGAAATTAATACAGATCATAGTTTGGATGTGCTGTGTTTTGACTGAAACCTGGCTTAAACCAGATGCATATATTTGTTTAAATCTACTCCCCCAGGTTATTGTTATTTAAATTAGCCTCATCTGAAGGATCGAGGAGGTGGTGTTGCTACAATTTACAGTGATGTTTGTGGTGTTACTCAAAGGACAGGATATAAGTTTAAGTCTTTTGAATTAATAATGCTTAATGAGACACCATCAGATACAGTATATATATATATCGTATTTTGTCCTTGCTATAGATCACCCTGGCCTTACTCTGATTTCCATGGTGAACTTGCAAATTTTCTATCAGATCTTGTAGTTACTGCAGATGGAGCATTCATTGTTGGTGATTTCAACATTCACATAGATTATGAAAATGACAAATTGGGATTAGCATTTATCGATATTCTCAACTCACTTGGAGTCAGACAAAATGTGACAGGACCTACTCATCACCATATTCATATGCAAGATTTGATTCTGTCATATGGAGTTGATGTTGATACAATAGAAATTCTACCGCAGAGCGATGACATCTCAGATCATTACCTCGACTTTTGTATTCTGTGATCAGATGTTATTCAATCTACACCACGCTGTCATTCAGGTAGAACAATAATTTTGATCACTAAAGATAGCTTCAGTAATAAACTTCCAGATCCATCTCATACACTCAGTAAGCCCCAAGTCTGGACGAACTTGATGAAATAACAGAAAATATAAATACAGTCTTCTCTAGCACTCTTAAGTGTTGCCCCCCTTCGATTAAAGAAAATTAAAGAAAAAATCCCAAATATGGTACAATGATAACACTCATGCTCTCAATAGAGCAGCTCAGACAATGGAGAGCAAGTGGAAGAATACAAAATTAGAGCTATTACGCTGTGTATGGAAGGATGGTGTCTGTAGCTACAGACAGGCACTAAAAGCTACCAAGTCATTTTTAGAAAATAACCACAACAATCCTAGGTGTTTATTCAGTACTGTGGCTAAATTGGTAAAGAATAAAGCCTTAACTGAACCAGATATTCCATCACAGCACAATAGTAATGACTTCGTGAATTTCTTTACTGATAAAATTGAAATAATCAGAAATAAAATTGGAATTATGTAATCATCTGTCACATGAATTTTCATAAGTTTTCCACACTTGAAACTTGAAACAATCCTTCGCTGTCACTTTATATTTCTTAAAAACTCAATGAAATTTCACAATTCTCCAAATTAGCCGAGTGTATCAATGAAATCAAAGATTGGACCCAATTTATTCTTCACAACACAATTAGGCTGTTTTAGTTAGGTCTGCCAGAACCTAAAACATTGATCATGATCTATAACTGCCTAAAAAGTTATGGCATCTATGCTAATATTATTCTATTTGTTTCCATGTCTCAATCTCGGGATTCCTATCCTGAGGTCATCAGAACCGTCCAAATCCAGCTCCATTTCTGCTTGGTGTCGGACTCCGCTGCTATGTGTCTCTGAGTGATGATGACAAAATGCAGCCTGTGCCAGCCAGACATCACTTCAGTCTATTACAATGGACCTCAGAGGATGAATTGATGTCAAATCCAACCATAAGACATGGGATACTTAATATTTTAAGTATTTAAACTTGTCTAAAACTTGGACTTAGGATAGAACTCACCGAAATGACTGGCCGGTTGAACTGGGAAGAACCTCCCTGATCTCAGCCTGCATCACCTTGGTATAATGATGGACTACACTCTTAAAATGGAATACACAGACTGTCACTAAATTGCCAACAAAAGCCTTCATCAGCCAACTAACAAAGTACAATGCATCTATATGAACTTCTGCAGTTAATCCAGGATGAACTTACAAGACATTAGTCATTAAACTTACAGTTCTAACAAAATCTTTGTTTAAACACTGGCCCTAAACACTTACTTAGTTTAATAATTTTAAACCATGGCTTGCACTGCACAAAAATAAGTAATATTGGCATTATATTCATGCTGTTAGCCAGAGAGGAATTGGCCCCCACAGTGTGTCTGGTTTCTCCCAAGGTTATTTTTCTCCATTAATCAACATCTTATGGAGTTTTGTGTTCCTTGCCACAGTCGCCTTTGGCTTGTTCACTAAATACAATTATTATTTAATTACTTATTTTTATACACACTTCATAATCAAATTTAATCAAACTACACAATGATGACTAAGACTTTATAGATATTACAGGTTTAATTTTCTGTTAATACATATTCTGTAAAGCTGCTTTGAAATGATGTGTGTTGTGAAAGGCGCTATAAAAATAAAAATCACTTGACTTGACTTAAGAAACCAAAGTCATTAATCTTACAGTTCATGCAAAATCCTTTAATTTTAAATGTTGCCCACAAGCATCTACTCAGTTTACTCATGTAAAACAAGACTTGTACTACACATAGATAACTAATATGGCATTATATTTATTCTGTATAGCCAGAGAGGAACTGGCTCCCCTAGCTGGGGTTAACACAAGGTTATTTTTCTCCATAAATTAACATTTTATGGAGTTTTGTTTTCTTTCCACAGTTGCCTTTGGCTTGTTTACTGAGGGCCTAAAGACAATAGCTTTTTGTAAGAAATGACTATCAATTGTGTTATTAATTTTAACCACACAGTGAGGACATTAAAACATTAATGCTTAATTTTCTGGAAAGCTGCTTTGAAACGATGTGGGTTGTAATAAGCTCTATAAAAATAAGAATGACGACTTGACATTTTCCTGGAACAGCATCCTTGTTGGTCCTGGAGCAATATTCCTCTCAATTAATCAGATTTCTGGGTTAGTTTTAGGATTTGAGATGGAGTGCCAGGGTTAGGATTTAAAAATGTAGGGTAGCAGTAGTTAGTTTTGGGTAAATAATAGTACTTGGTATCTTTGTCATCATTTCATATTTCTGAATAGGAGTACATTAACATAATGACAAGGTTGCAGCTGCAGTGCATTAGACTTCTGAGACCAGTTTAAAAGATGAGAAACATTTTGGTGTTTAATTAATTTAAATTTAGAATATTCATTTTTATTTTATCCATCTTTACCTGATAGAAATTAGTCTTCTTTCATGAGCACACAGACTCTCTCCCTCTTTCTCCAAGCACATTTGTGTGTGACTGAGAGATTGCTTTCATAAGCACTTGTCAGTCATCCATTATTTTTTAATGGATCATTTAAAATATTTCCGTAATTTTGGCAGATAGAAAACAGCAAAAGGAAAGAAAGAAATACGACCATTTAAAACTAGCTCAGTTTTCACAGCTTCTCTCTCTCTCTATGCACGCTTGTGTTGGATGGAGAGCAAAAGAGCGCTTTTATCAGACTTGTGCCACACGGTCGTTATTGGTAAAACATATACAAACACAGAATCTACTCATATCTGTACTCTGTATTAGCCAAAACCTGCAACAAGGTACTTGGTACTTGTATTGGTCTTCAAAATTGGTATCGGTGCATGTAGCAGCCTGAGTTAGGACTAGGGACTGGGGTATGAATTTGGGCTTCAGAGTTAGATCAGACTGTTTAATTTTGGTTTTGTTGTTTTGTTCAACGTGTAAAGCAAATATGCTATCATCAAGGCTATTACTCCACTGGTCAGATTGGCAAAGGAGCCAAATATAATTAAGAGGTGACAGAGAGAGTCTACTAGTGTTGGGTTTGAGTCCACCTTAGTCAAGTCAGATTCTTTAAACAGTTGAGGTCAAGCCCATGTCCAAAAGGGGCTGAGTCGGACTCGAGACGGAGTCCATAACAGGCCGAGTCCAAGTCCGAATTAATCTGTCCATGATTCTGAATTCAAATTGTAACCGTAAACTCAATTTCAACTTTCATAACTAAAAAAAAAAAAGTTATTATTATTTCAAATTTGTATTTAGTTTCTAAATTATTTTCAATTTGTCCTTTCAATTTAGTTTATTTTATCTAAAAATGATCTAAATAAATGTTATATATAATATCTGCCGACTGGTTTGGAAAAATAATGAGTCAACAGTAGTAATTAGCACTCACTGAGAAGTTACATCTCACGACTTGACTGCAAATGCTACATCAGAAAACACTGGTAAAGCCCACATCTAATATTTGGATTAATATTAATATACAGACATGATTGTTAATTTGTGTAAAACGTAGGGCAGTTCTACGCACTGCTTGTGCACATAAAACCCTGATGCGTACATGTGGTGTTTTAAAAAAATATATTTTAATATTTTTAATTATTACTACCTTGAAGAAGCTATTTGTCAACAGATATTCACATACTGTATATTTCTTCTGACACAGACTGTCACTCAAGTCATCAGTGCTGCAGCATTAAACTCTTCAAAGTAAAACACGTTCTTCGCTATGCACAGTGAAATAAATAATAGTTACGTCATGCATTGCCTTCATTTAACACCAAGACAAGCTGATATATCAAGATTAAAATCATAGCTTCAACTTAAGGCAGCACGCTGATGTAAGTTTTGGCTCTAATGCTAACACTGGCATTTCTGTGTAATGCGATTGCCATTTTCAGGGTGATAATGTAACTGGGCACTTATGACATCAGTTTTTAAGTGTACATTTTCAAATCAGGGCAGCAATATATCAATGTGCTTTGTCCCGTCGCATGTCATGAGCAGTATTTACGCATATACTGGAAACTATTGAAGCTACATTGGGCGGATTAACTGTAAGTGTAAATGCCTTTTGCTCTGCTGTTTGCAAGATTGACAACTGGAGCGCACAGACAGCATTTTTGCCAGTGCACAGCGAGGGGTGCGAGGCACACATGTGAGAGATGTGCTGACGCGAGGCGTTCGTACGGCGAAGAGAGTTGCATGAATGTCCGAAATCGTTCATTGTTTCCTATATAGTGAACGACAGTGAGTGCACTATAGCTCAGCAGTGAGTGAACGAAATGAGTGAGTCAATTTGGACATTGACGTATACACCGAGTGTCAGAGCAATGTGGCTTTTGCAGAAAGAACGTCAAATATGCATTTTTAAAATACGTGGGCCTTACTTGTTATTCTTATTAAATAATAACACAACAGGAATGAAGGAAGCAGTAATATCCTAGCTCGTACGTCTTCCCTGTGGTGGATTGTGGGCAATTAACCATTGTCGAGTGTACATCAAATCTACACCATTCACTTTCAAAATATGGAGAAAAAAAAAAACATTCACTGAAAGTAAATAGTGACTCAGACAAACATTCTGTCTAAAATCTCCTTATTGTGTTGCATGGAAGAAAAAAGTAATATGGGTCTGGAACAACATGATGGTTAATGATGGCAGAATTTCCATTAATAACAACAATTAATAATAATTCTGTAATACATGTTAAATGTGTATTATGTCATGGAATATAGGGGAGTTAACTTCTATTATGTTATTTTTGCAAAAGTAATGAGTTACTCACTACTTGAGCACTCTTTTAATTGGATACTTTCTTACTCTAACTCAAGTAATTATTTATGTTAGTACTTCTACTTGAGTGCAGTTTTTGGCTACCCACCTCTGCACTTGTCTGATTTACCTCCATATTCGTGAGAAAAATGAACATTCAGAAAAAACACCCTGCTTACATTTTCACGAGTTGTGCGAAGTCATGGATCGGCTTCTTTCAGCTCGTTGTTGAAAACTTATTTTTGCATTATTTTGGGCATTTGTGCTGACTGACAGGATGACATAGAGCATGAGCACTAAGCATGTGACATAATTGCCATGCTAACAGATACATTTCAGCTGATTTACTGAAGACTAGAATTAATGTAGCATTAAATCAATATGTGACGCAACAAAATACATTTTCTTCTCTGAAAACAATACCAGAGACAATATTGAGAAGGACAATGAGGATATTTAATTTAAGAAGAAAAAAAAAATCAGTGACCCTACCAAAAACTGAATAAAATAACATTTTAAGCAGCTCGTCAATGCTTTTAAAATAGAATAACAATAAATAGGTGCTGTTTATCTGTTTTTCAAAGATGCAGTCTGCTTTAGTAATAATAAAAAAATGTTTTCTCGACTAATTAAAAAGTTACAGTTAATTCATCAATGACCAGATTAAGTTGAAAAACTACATGGACCACAAGAGACTACAGATGCTACATGAGTGGAAACATTATGCTTAAAAAGACTTAATAGCCCAATATTAATAATTTTTCTGAATATTTATTTTATATGTTTGTTTTAGTTACAAGTTATAAAAAAAATTATGGGGGCCCCTCACACAAAGTTTTTCTTAGGGTCCCCAAAAGCCTTGTACTGGCACTGATAAACTGTTAGCCAAACTCTAAGATCTTTGAGTAAATCATATGATGTATTTGTCAAGCTCTGTGTGGGAATGCAACTCAGTACAAAAAGCACTCTTGATCTTCATGAGAGCTGCTCGGGGAGACCCGGAGGTTGTTCTTACAGTGTTCAGAGCAGCAGAGAGCCACTGGGTGCCAGTAAAAACAGAGTAAGTGCCTTGGTGATCATAAATATGTCATTATGTCTGCTTGGCAGGAGATTTTTCTATATGGTGTTGAAAGCAATTATTAAGCCATTGCTGTATTTCTCTGTTCCTTAACAGCTCCTCCCAAGTACAGTTTTAAATAATTTAAAATGTTGACCATGCATTTCAGAAGCGTTGTAATCTTAAAGAGCAACATGCAGGTTGGACACCCCTATATAGCATAGTGTATGTTGATGATAAAACAACTACATTTTCTGAACTGGAGTAATATATATTTAGCCATTAACGATATTTTGAGATAAATTGTGATAAAATAACTTCCACGTCTATAAAGCACTAACCGGAAGTGACGATGGGCGAGGGAGTCTGGTCAAGTTCAAGCTCAGGTTACAATGGATGCGAATGAAGAAACCGAGTTCTCCGGTGTGGTTTTGCAATTTATTGGAGAGTATAACGTTAGCCAACGGGGATACAAAATCAGGCGGGAGGGCGCGGGAGAACAGTTTGAATTGAAATGCGGGGAAGCGGGAAAGTTGGGCTAGCTTCCTGCCAATAGCATTGTGCAAACTACTAAATTCATTTCAGAAGGCAGACAATTACGTTACGACAACCTGTCCTAAAGCCCAGTCTCTCTCCCTCTCTCTGTATTATTATACTAAATAAATATTAAATATTTAATATTATAAAAAATATATTATATAAAAATATTATACTATTATTATTACGAAATTACACAAATTAAGAGTTAAAATAATTAAAAGTAAGACTTACTCTGCTAAGTCCTCTTTTCGTTGCACAGAATGTCTGCTAACATTAGCACTTGGTTCTAGAGTCCAGCCCGCGCCAAAATCCGGTGTAAACTTTGACGGTGGACTTGATTCCATCAAGTGCACCGAGGAAACAGCATCAGTAATCAGCCTCACGTGGTCCTTCCTCCGAAATCCCATCCGAGACTCCAACAAATCTCCAGGTCGATAATTCTCCGGAGTGAAATGTGCGCCACAAACGACCGAGAGTGTGGTAACAGACGCGGCAGTGAAGTCTGCTCTCTTCACCTGCACAAAACGCACCCAAGACCGAAAAGCCTTGTTTTTCCTAGAAGGAAAATGATGGACACGATGTCCTGACAGGCTGGAATTCGTGCAACCAGCACAAACATAATAATTTACCATTATGGCTTCTCTAAAACTCGATCTAAAACTTTCTGTCTCTCACTACTGCTCTAACTACATCAACACCCAACAATGAGAGAGCTGACCATGAGCTCTTTTGTTTGCCTCGCCCTACGTCATATGACGCGTTGCTATAGCGGGAAAGGCGTATTCCAGGGCCTAGCACATTTTCATCAAAATCTCTACATCAAATGAGATTTCATTAGTAATTTCTACATATGTGTTTTTAAAAGACCTCTGCAGACAATATAAAGTATTAATTCAGTTATAAATTCAACCTGCATGTTGGTCTTTAAAGGAAAAGCTCTCCCAATGTGACAATATGTCATTGTTAACTCACCCTTAATGTCATTCCAAACCTGTATAACTTTCTTTCTTCAATGGAACTCAAAATGAGATGTCAGGTAGAATTTTGATCTCAATCAACATGGACTTTTCTATTTTTGCATTTGCATTTACATTTTTTCATACAATGAAAGTGAATAGTGACTGAGACTGAATAGTCTGCTAACATCTGCTTTGTGTTCCATGGAAGAAAGTAATACTAACAATATAAGAAGGAGCTTGTGTACAAGACAAAATCACTGTGGGGAAAACAAGAAGATGGACTGTCTCTGCAGTTACTGTAAAATACTGCAGGTAAGTTCAGAGAAAGTGTTTATTAAATAATGAAGTCACATAATTCAGAATTCCATGTGCTCTAGTACACATTTCCATGCAAATATGGTGAAAATATATCGTAGCTTTACCTGTTAAGCACATCTTCAAAAGAGAAATCGATTCTGAAAACTGAATGTCCAATGAAAATGTGCTGAAAACTTTGCTTTTATTCAGTGTTCAGTTCAGGGTCGGTAGTGCTCTTAAAAACAGTGACACTTCAAACAAACCTGCAAATGTCCTGATTATATTTTGTTCTATACAGCTGTGAGTCAGCCCTCGCAATCACGAACAGCACCAACTCAGTTATTTCTTCTTTTGCCAATGATTATCTGCACAAATTTCTAGCTCCTGCACTAGCTATTGAGTGCAAATTCGCAATATTTTCAGGACTAATTTTCTTCACTGACTATCAGAATCAGAATAGGATGATACGTTCTAGAGAAAATGGAATAGACTTTTTATCTCTCTTTTTTCCAAAAAGAAAATTGAATTTAAAGGCATTCTTAAGTGAACATGACATTTTATATGACCATTGTTTTCATATGTGGGTTGATATTGTGAGAGGGGTTTAGCAGATCTAAATGTTTCGCCTTGGTTTTCATAATTGGTGAACAATTGCGCTGAAGTGATTATTATGTTTGTTTGTTTGTTGTTAAGAGTATAAGTCATATTTATTTTTCAGCTAGATCTTATAAAGGAATTTATGGCCGACCTTAAAAAAGTATTATTCAATATACAGTATACCCTGTTACTATTTTAATATATATAAATGCACAGTATTAAAGGTGTTTATTTTAAGTAACATATTACATGAAAATGCTAGTTAAGATGAATACTGAAAAAAATGTTGGCCCCCGCAAAGTTTTCATCTGGATAATCTGGCCCCCACAAGAAAGTAGTTGAAGAGCCCTGCTGTAGAGTTTTTCTGTCCTCACATCTGTAAATGAAATAATTTGTACTATATTAGTACAGTAGATGGCTTTTTTTGATAGTGGGTGAAACTATCAAATGTATTAAAACTAATAAAGGGTGGATCAGGTAAGATTTATCTGAAGGATCTAACACTCTTTAATATATGCCAATTTTGCTAAATTATTCTCTTTATTTTCACTGCGTCTTGGCTGTAACATGTCAAACATGTAGAATATCAAATAATATGTTAGAGTCCCTCCATATGGTCTATATTCATGTACAAGGATTATACATCCATCGTAGCTAGAAGGGATGACCCAATTTTTCCTATCCCTTGGATTTTCTTAAGGACATGCATTATCTTGGATGAATGACAGAGGTTTAGTTTGGAGATCTGAACAATGTTTCAAACTGTGGTCAAATTTGCCAACATACCAAAAGTCAGAGATTTCATTATGAACTCAAATATTTCAGTTTATCAAAGAAGCAATTATCTATGCTGTTCACAATAAAGGCCAAAATGTACTTTGCGCAAGTACACAAACTGCTGACCAGTTTCCATAAACGTTCCATTCATTATAAACAGCTGTCAGTTAAGTAATTAACTAATTAAGCAGCAAATCAGCTGCCTATGTTTTTGGATGCAGCCCGGATGTAGATGATTCGATAGTTGAGAAGTAGGGAGAGACATGGAGAAACAACAAGTTTGTTTGAATGGACTGGGGACAAAAAGTTTTATATATTTTTTCGAAAAGGTTCAACTCAAATTACTGTCCGAGTCCGCCATGAAAGTTGTTGAATGAAAGAAGTAAATTCACTCTAGCATCCCTTGCAGCAACGCTGTGAATGCAGCGAATACTTGTGCTGGGATATGAATTGAGCGCTAACACATTTCACAATGCAACAACGCGTGAAATCGAGCTTGCTTAGCATGGTGCATCTGTGTTCACGTACTTGCGTAGAGTATGTTGGGCCTTAAATGTATAGCTATTTAGTGTTATTGGCAACTATTATCTCATTTATGTCTATTTCTATATCTCCTAAGGTACATCTGAATCAGAATTGACACGTGCACCTTACTGTAAGTGAGAACTCCATTAATTCCTTTGAGGTACTGTATATGAAAGCAATACATTTTACCTATGGGTACCAGAAATCATATATTGTAAAACTGGCTTCCACATTAAATTGATTTTTGGTTGATTTTCAAGCAGGGAATGATCATCTAACTAGAATTCATATATGTAAAAAAAAACATATCACAGACCTAAAAACACTGAAGGTTCAGTCAACACAGGAAATGACTCTCTCTCTCTCTCTCTCTCTCTCTTTCTCTTTCTCTTTCTCTCTCTCTCTGTGTTATGGCCAAAATGGGCGATAGCATGTGCTGATAAAATAAACAGCATCCGGATTGAGGTACTTTAAGACCTATTATCCTGACAACACTCACTATCCATCAAATGCTATTGAATTCCACTGTTTTGACAGAAGACAGAACTGCCGTGTTGTCTGTTATTTGTTGCCATCTCATGACTTTTTGCCCTTATGAATTTAAAATACTGTAAATGAAAAGGTGTACGACATCAAGTTGTGACCCAACACGGTGCAAAAGTGTTTATCATACAAGAGTAAACAATAATGTCTGTAAAAACAAAGAAACGTATTAATGTCATAATATTTTGAATCAATATGCAAAATTATAAACATGACACAGGCGGAATATTATTTTGTTTTAATGCATAAACAACAGTAGAAGTGTGATATACAGAATAGTTTTAGTGTTATGTTTTTAAATTGTGATTTATTTTTTCCTTTGTCTCAGTATCCAATAATTTACTGCCCTAAACAAATTGTGATTGGCACAAGCCATGTTTATCCATGCAATGCTGTCTGGGTCGGATTTAATTTGCCATGCTTTTGTTAATGGTTTTCACCATTTAAATTAATTTGCCGTTGAATATATGCCAAACAAACGTTTGAATGGACACACATCCTTTGATGTCAACAATAAAAGATATATGAAGCATTTTCCTCCTCCCTTTTAAACGATGCACAATTATTTTGCACAACTGCATTTTGTTATTTGCATTTTGCATTGCTTTTTACCTGCTGTACTGCAAGAACAGGGTTGCGACCCACCTGTTTAGAACCACTGATATAGTCTTTATACTTTACTGGTGTTGTGGCACACATGGACAGCTGATCATTTTGTAATGGTTTCTGTGTTTGTGGCTACTTAAGATCTTCCTCTGTACTCCACCCTCTTCATGTATTCTCTTCCTGGCTTTGATGTTTAACCTCAAAGAGTGACTTCAAAGCCTCCTCTAGAAAGAGTGGTGAGCAGCTTATGTGAGGAAAATGTCAATACAGGGAGTCTATCAGCATAATCAAATTACTTATCACAGCTAATAAGATTGCTGGCAGGGAGTGCCATCATTTCATTAACTGGGTGATATGATCTTTGTTGCACTCAAATGCTGATCAGGAATATTGTTTGCCAAGGATCAGGTGTAAGTTACAAGAAGTGCTAGAGTGTTACATATAGGAAAGAGGAAAGGGAGAAAGAGAAGCCCTGTTAGCAACTGGTATTAACATCTTATAGGGCAATGTTCGCTTATAGGGCGATCATAAGTTGTCAGACACATTGCGTTTACACCTGCTAGAAGCATGCATCTCAAATATGTCTGCTGTAACCACAGATTTCAAGGAGAGGGATTTCATGATGACATACATCACTTACTACATTATTATATTGTATATACTATGCCAATAGCTGTGAAAAATACGAAAATTCACAAAAGAGCACAGTCGGATTCTGGATTTAAAATTCCCATTAACTTTCTTCATAGATTAATTTATGCAAACAAAATGCTTGTATGCAAACGCCCACTTTTATGACACTCTGTGAATAATGCAATCAAGTCTACCTACACTCGCAAACTACTTCTCTATATATAAATATATCTATATGAATATTTTAACAAAATAAAAATTATATTTTACTAAAGTTTAACTGTATTGTTTCTATAATCAGCAACTTAAAATTAAAACTATTTTTCCTTTACTTTTAATTACATTTTGTAATTTGCAATGCTTCATGGGATTGAAGATAATTCCCTAATTAAAGATGGTAAATATACAGTCTTGTATATTTTAATTTATAGTTTGTGATTCAACTCTTAATCTTGTGATTAACCCTATGGAATAAATGAATGGAAAAAAAATCCATCCATCCATCTATCCATCCGCAATTGTTCTATGTAGAGTCGTGGGTAGCGCTCTTTTCAGTATGCAGATTTTACGATGACAATGTAAGTTATTTGGATAATATAATTGCATACAGTACCGTGCTGTTTATTTTATATGTAGGTCTATTACATGTAGTTCTGCTGACACACTGGGCCCTATTTTAAGACCGCTAAGCGATGCACGATATGTCGTACTCACAAATTATATGGGCATTTCCATGATGTTTTGGTGTTCTCATGCAAGCTTGCGCTACGTCTAGGCGCTAATGGGCTGGGTCAAGTACAATTTAATTATGAGGTTCTTTTCTGGTTATTGCACCATCAGTGTTCTATTATATAGTCCATTCCATGCCAAGCACCAGCCATATAATCAAAGACAGCATGTTCATAAGAAGTTGGTATTGTAAATGGGCTGCCTGTTTGCAATGAATAAGAAGAATAGAAATATGGAAGTTATTTTGTGCATTAACTGAGTCCTTCTTGAATGTCAAGCATATTTCTATGACAGTGACACACTCCTTTTATAGGCATGAAACATTTAGGCATGAATACATTCAAGTCCTCGTCAGGACTTGAATGTCCTCGTCAGGACTTGAATGTAGTCTATGGTAATTAAAGAGAATGTAAGTATTATAAAGTATTATTATATTGATCTACTGACACACAAATCATGGCTAGTATTAACAGTGATTGTATTGAAGGATCTTTTTTTAAGAAACATTTTTATGCTTACACACACTTCCCTTCTACTGACATGTCAATTTTGCTTTAAAAATGTAATTAATTTATTGAAACACGAAAAATGTAAACCAAGAATTTTTCAAAATTCAAGTTACACTTAAAAAAAAAAAAATATACTCAAAATAACAAAATGGTCATAAAAATACAACCAACTCCCTAAATCCAAACATTTAACACTCTTTAACTTCTTTCATCAGCACGTATGTATATCACTCTACGACAACAGGTAGATAAAACCCAATATAAATTAGATCATAAATACAAGTTTGAAAATAATAATAATAGTAGAAAAATATATCATGACCTCTAGAAAATTTTAACACAAATCTTACTCATATTTGTTTCACCAATGTCTACAACAGTGAATGTCAAGGACATAATTTGATGTTCTACTATATTTTCAGATTTTTGGATATAAACTGTATAACCACCTGCTGGTGGAATCTCCAAACTGTAAATGCAGGAACAGAGTTAGACTTCTGAAACATCGTAGCGCAATTATCTATTTCTCAGCAAAATAGTTAATTGTGCTTGCACCACTTACATAAAATACACCCACAGATTGCATGCATATACACCCACAGATAGAGCAAAATCTTGCGCTGGCATGAAAATTGCACTTAGAATTAGTGCTCTCAATATTTGTTTTTAAATTATTAGTGCTCTTGTGATAATTAGATAAGACAGAGCACACTATGAAAAAAGAGCACACTATATCACCTGTAAATTCAAGGTATTGTAATGTGAAACTTCTTTTGTTTAATGGTCATTTTATTGTGATATATTTTTGGTGAAGGACTTTTATTTTGGGAATTGAGTCCTCATGGAGGATGATGTAATGGGGAGCGGGAAGAGAGAGGAAGAGGAGGAGTTAAGGTAGCGGGAGAACGTGAAGTGTGGCGTCTCTGCTCTCCATTTAAGATTTTCTTTTATAACACTGCTTAATAAAAGTTGGTAGCCGTCAATAGTGGAGTCCATCGTCTTCATTGATACTGATCAATCTACGGACAGCTAAACCCCACGCCTTACATATTTATTGGTGGCAGCGGTGGTTGTCTCCAGACACGTTGGAGAAGTTGCTGTTGTATGGGTATGGTGACGACAAACAGAAATACATGATATTTGCTGTCTTTTCATCATAGAGGCTGTATCAGTTGTACTAGTGGGTTTACTCCGACTGGAATGCGTTTTGCTTAAGGTGTGCCATAACGTTTTCAATTACATGGATTGTATTTAGACGGCCTATATTTATAACTTTAGAGCAGTTTTATTGTTTTCACCATCGTGTGAGTTTTCTTTTCATGTACAGTTATTTATTTACTTCGTTTTATTTTGGTTAATCCAAAAAGAAAGGAAGGCGTCTGCATCTCGTTGGAAGTTGGCTCAATTGCCAGGATTTGATGACGCTCATTTTTTCTGTACTGTGTGCGCGTATCTCCCTCCTGTGGCGGCCTTCGGTAACTGCACATGGTTTTGAGTAAAAGGAGGAAGCACTGCAAATGAGACTTCAAAAATAGAGTTATGTTACGAGTTAATTTACTTTTTATATATATATATATATATATATATATATATATATATATATATATATATACATACATACACCCTCACTACAAAAGTCACAGTATAAGTCTAATTTCCAGACAATCTTTATTCATACAAGACTTTACTGGACTGAACTACTTGATACAATTGCATTGGCGTTAGTCTGTACGAACATGGCAGAAGACAATGTAACAACCCCACAATTGCACTTCAGAGCTGTTTTACCTCCAGACTTCACTGGGGATGGCAGCGAAAGCTTTTCTCAATGGGCTCGTCGTTTTCAAGTGTGCTGCGAGACCTCAGGTATGGACAAACCTCAGCTTGCCAAAGTACTTCCTTCAAGATTGGCAGGTGCTGCATTCAGTTACTGGGATAGTTTGTCAGATGACATCAAAGCTGATTATGACAGTACATCTAAAAAACTTGCTGCATTTTTGACCACAAACAGCTATTGAGAACTTTTCAAACATACTTAAATGCCAGACCGCGTCGGAGTAACAAGCCATTTGAAGTGTATGCTGCTGAATTAACCTGCCTTGTTCGCCAGGCTTTTCCTGATTATGGAGAAGCTGCCATCAAAGGTGAAATTCTATGACGCTTCATAGCTGGACTTGAACTTTCATTGCAAACTAAGCTATATGAGTTCGGTGTAACTACACTTGAGAATGCAATTAATATAGCTGATCGGTGTGAGAGGGCACGTTCGACAGTCACCGAGCCTTTTCCACTGCCAACATCCTCTGTAACTCAACCTACCGTGGCACACAGCCTCACAACTGAGTCTGCCAATACGCTCGCAGCACAGCTCAGTGACCTCCATTTGAAAGTAGACAAACTTCAGTCTGTTGTGACTATGCTGACACAGCCTAAGTCTCATCACGCTCGTGCCAGCTCATCTCCTGAGCGCACTTCACCCATCGTCAGAGATCACCTTCGCTTAACAGAGTCAAAGACTATCCCTTTATGCAATCTTCTCATTATCAACATTTCACTGCATCTGATGCGCCATACTTCAGAGGAAGATCTCCTGTACGTTCCAGTGACAGTCAACGCAGACTACACGAGAGCCCCAGACCAAGTTATCATCATCAGCAGCAAGGTCATGACAGACCCTCGCGATACGGCAGTAGAGATACCTGCTTTAGCCCCCAGCGGAGATATGCTGCGTACGATGACTCCGTGCCTTCGCAACCTAGCTATAGGCATCAACTGAAGCATGACAGCAACCCAAGCGACAACCGAGATCGACGGAGGGATGAGCAGTATTACAGACATCGCTCTCCAAGTCCACAACAACCCCGTTCACGCCATGTACACTTCGCCAAACATCAGCGTTCGGGAAACGAGTGGTAGCTGGAGATGAGGGTCAATCTTCAGTTCAACTGTCATCGGCCCATAGCAGCCATACAGTCACATCGGTAGACACCACAGTCTGGACACCATACATAAAAGGCCTCGTCGAGGACCAATAAGTCAGTGTTTTCCTTGACACAGGCGCTGGTTTGTCACTTATCAGTGAGGCCTTACGTCAACGTATCCCTGTACCGAAACATCGCCCCTTACTGAAAACTTTCCAGGTGGCACACACACTGACAGGACAACAGTTAGATATTTTAGGTTCACTATCTGTTACATTACGTCTGGGGTCACACATATTCAGTATGGACCTATGTCGTAAGAGACTCTAGACAGGATGCTCTTCTTGGGTGGGACTTTTTCAAAATGCATGGTGCCTCAATTGACACAGCTTCTGGTAGTTTTATGTTTAAGAATGACAAAATTTCTCTTCTCAGTTCCTCCCAAGCACTGCCTTTTTGCTGTAATGTGTTCCTGCTCTCACAGGTGTCAGTCCCTCCTTTGACAGAGATTGTTGTTCCTGCCTCTGTAGCATGTACCTCAGAAACAGGAAGTCAGCTCCATGGTTTTCAAGGTATTCTGGAACCACATGTGACCTTTGACAAAGATTTAGCTGTTGCTCGTAGCTTCTCTAATGTCGAAAATGGGCTCACAGTAGTTCATTTGCTTAATCCTACACATCAAGACATTGAATTGCCAAAACAGACCCATGTAGGTCAGTTCTACACTGTGCGTGACATGCCTTCTGATTTCTGTAAGCCTGTAGATGGTCTTGTAGCTCAGGTTAGCAGGCATCCCAACCTGCAAAAGTCATTTCAGGGAGGTATCCCGGACCCCCCCACCCGACATATCACCACAGAACAAGAGTTTACTTGTATACTTATACTATTTATGTAAACTGCTTTTATTTATATTCCATTGCAACTTTAAACAGGTCTAAGGAGTTTATTGTTTTCATGTAGCCTAGGTAACTAGCCGGCATGAGTAATATACACATGAAATGAAACTTGTTTAACTCACCTCAACGTGTCTTTTACAATCATTTAACCTGCCATGGGCAATGCTGAAGTCACTGTTACAAACTGTACAGCGTGCAAGACTGTCATTATGTTTCACTCTTATTAGACAGGGGTACACTTTTGTGTAGTCTGGCGTAAAATGTGTCTTATATTTTCGCTTTTTGGGGCACTCTCCCTCTGCCATGGCGCTCCTGTGTCTAGATACACTGTCCTGATTAATTAGGTTCGGGAGAAGAGATAAAAGCCCTCCCACACTGACAATTGATTGGTTGACTTACCGAAACAGGCCAATCAGGATGCTCTCTGTCTTCACATCTTGATGCACACAAGCACACACACACGCAAGGTCTCTCGCTCTCTCCCTCTCTGCCGTGCGCGCTACACGGTTTGGAGCACAGTCTAACCGCTCTTGCTCGCTCGCTCTTGATTCCGGGCGATTTTAACTAATTTGCGGGCATCAGGGAGCCGCTATCAATACGCGGGAGACTCCCGGAACTTCCGGGAGACTTGGGATGTCTGGGTTAGCCTGCCAAACTCTACATGCCCATTACCTGATATTCACATAGGCACGGACGCTCTTACTCCCACGGAGTTAGAGGTAGTTAACTCCCTTCTACAAGACAACAGTGATGTCTTCAGCACCTCCTCTACTGATCTAGGTAGAACTGATTTGATTAAGCATAGCATACACACATCCTCCATATCCCCTGTGCGTCAGAGAGCATACCGTACATCCCCTATCCTACGAGAGGAAATCCACAAACAAGTAGAGAAACTCTTTGATGCTGACTTAATTGAGCCTAGTCATAGTCCATGGGCCTCCCCAGTGATACTTGTTCGTAAGAAGGATGGGTCTTACAGATTTTGTATAGATTATAGGCGGTTGAACTCTATAACCATCAAAGATGCACATCCCCTGCCACGTGTGGATGACAGTTTAGATGCCCTTTGTGGAGCCACCTTGTTTAGCACTCTAGATTTGTCAAGTGGCTATTGGCAGATTCAAATGGATGATGCTAGTAGAGAAAAAACTGCCTTTACTACAGGCGATTCTCTCTATCAATTTAAGGTCATGCCTATGGGCCTCACTAATGCCCCTCCAACATTTCAGAGGTTGATGGAGCTTGTTCTCCGTGGCCTCCATTGGTCTAAGACTCTGGTCTATCTCGATGACATCATAGTCTTCAGTAAGACCTTTAAAGATCACATTCATGATCTCTCTCAAGTGTTTGGTAGATTGCGACAGGCTGGTCTCAAACTCCATCCTCGAAAGTGCCAGTTTTTCAAACAGACTGTACTCTTTCTAGGACATGTAGTTTCAAAGGATGGCATCCAACCTGATCCCAAAGTGACTGAGAAAGTGCTGAATTGGCCTCGTTCAACTACACCTACAGAGGTTAGAGCTTTCATAGGCCTCTGTTCATACTATCGCCGGTTTATCAAAAACTTTGCGGAAAAAGCAGCCCCTTTACACATGCTGACGAGGAAACATATCAAATTCACATGGAGTGAACAGTGCGAAGACACATTTTGGTATTTTCGCCATGCTCTATCCTCCCCTCCTATTCTGACTTACCATGATTTTAGCAAGCCTTTTATACTCTATACGGACGCATCACACCAGGCGATTGGTTCGGTGCTTGCACAACAGCAACAGGGTGTTGAAAAGGTAGTAGCCTATGCCAGTCATGTGCTAAGCACAACAGAGCGTAACTGGTCCACATTTGACAGAGAATGGTGGGCTATTGTCTGGTCCGTTAGACATTTCTCACACTACTTACAAGGATGCCCCTTTGAGATTGTTACAGATCATCGCCCCTTGTTAGGTTTAAAGAAAATGCCTATTGATCGAGATCCAACAGGGCGTAGGGCACGTTTGGTGTTGGAGCTTGACGTGTACAATTGGGTCATAAAACACAGGAATGGCGTTAAGCACACAAATGCAGACTCCTTATCTAGACGCCCGAGTCAAAGTGATACTATTCATTCTGTTACCTCAATGGCAGATGAACCAGAACCTTCTGTAGTCACCCCTCATCTTACTGCTCATGCTGTCATAGACCTTTCTCAGACTTTGTCAGTCGATCTTGCACAGTGTCAAAAAGATGATGTCACACTGAGGACAGTGAGTGAATGGTTGAAGGAAGGAAAGAGACCCCCAGCCTGGTTCCTAAAGAAGGGGTCGACAGAGCTCAAAGTATACTGGCGACAGTTTGATAGACTGCATTTGCAGGATGGAAAAATCTATCGTCTTGCGTGTAATAAACCAAAAGAGTCACCCACTCTTCAGGTAGCCATTCCCAGAAAAGCTGTCCCTCAGGTGTTACAGTTTTTACATGGTCATTCCACTGTAGGTCACCTTGGTTATAAAAAGACACTTGCAAGAGCCAGGGAGCATGTCTACTGGCCACACATGGCTAGAGACATAGAAAACTACTGCCAACAGTGTGTTTCATGCCAGTCTAGATCTATGCCAGTCCCACATCGAGTAGCTCCTCTACAGACTGTTCATGCCAATCATCCTTTCGAAAAGGTGGCAGCTGACATTACTGAGCTCCCTGTGACACCATCAGGCCATAGATATGTTCTTGTTCTTCAAGACTATTTCACCAAGTATGTGAATTTGTACCCTATGAAGGACCAAAGAGCTGTGGCAGTGGCACACTGTATTTTTGAACAATATGTCACAGAGCATGGTGTCCCTGAATACCTTCATACGGATCAAGGCAGGCAGTTTGAGGCCGATTTAATCAAGGAGTTGTGTTCCAAGTTGGGTGTCACCAAAACTAGGACTTCTCCTTATCATCCTGAGGGAGATGGTTTAATTGAAAGATTCAATCGAACCCTGAAAGACCAATTGAGTAAATGTCTGTATCAGCAAACAGAGCCATGGGATACCATGTTGAGGTCAATCCAGTTATCTTACAATACCAGTGTGCACAGCAGTACTGGATACACCCCCTTTTTCCTTGTTCATGGACGTGAAGCCAGACTGCCTGTTCATTTACTCTTTCCTTTTCCTGGCACCCCAGCGGAGTATGCTACGTCTGTTTACAGGAAGCTGCAGTTTGCATTCAAGTTGCGTCAGGAGAATCAGGAACATGCACACGCACAGCAAAAGGCTCAATATGACAAAAAGGCCAAATTCACCACGTACTGTGTGGGAGATTTGGTTTGGCTGAATGATCCTGCTCATTTCCGTTGTAAACTGGCCCCACGCTGGAAAGGACCCTACGTTGTAACACAAACTGTTCCTCCCGCCGATGGTAATCCTGTGCTGTATGCTATTCAGCAAAAAGGTTTTCCCGAAAAGACACCACAAGTGGTGCATTATAATCATCTTAAACCCTACCTGCCTTTCACATTTCCACTGGGACGAACAGTGCCAGATGCATCGCCTTCCATTGCACAGACTGTAGAAAAGGAAGTATCCCCTAATACTTCTAATTCTTCTATACAAGCTGTCCCAGAGAACTTGCCTTCTGTTGTCTTTACAGGAGAAGTCCCCAATCAGAGTCCAACTAGGTCATTGCTTTTGGGACAGTTTAATGTCCCTCAGCCTGATAATATGGACACTGTAACCTCAGAAGTGGACTGTTCTACTTCTGTGGCTCCACATGCTGTTCTAGATTCTAGACCGTTAGGTTGCAGGGCTGTTAAATTGCCTGCAAAGTTCAAAGACACTGTTGTGAAGTAAAATATAAATTTATATAGTAGAATCTATAAATATAGTAAAAAAATAAATAAATAAATAAATAAGTATATATATATATATCTATCCATCCTTTGCTTCATAACTTTCACTGAAACCTTCGCATGTCTTGGACTACAGACCATTTTAGGTTTATTGAAACTTTTAGTATTGACGCACCAATAATCTGCACATTGCTTTGGCTGGTTTATTAATGGCATTGTTATTTTCTGTATGTTGAAAACGTGGACGTTTCTTTTTCCATGGGGTAACTAATGTGAAACTTCTTTTGTTTAATGGTCATTGTATTGTGATATATTTTTGGTGAAGGACTTTTATTTTGGGAATTGAGTCCTCATGGAGGATGATGTAATGGGGAGCGGGAAGAGAGAGGAAGAGGAGGAGTTAAGGTAGCGGGAGAACGTGAAGTGTGGTGTCTCTGCTCTCCATTTAAGATTTTCTTTTATAACACTGCTTAATAAAAGTTGGTAGCCGTCAATAGTGGAGTCCATCGTCTTCATTGATACTGATCAATCTACGGACAGCTAAACCCCACGCCTTACAGTAATAATGAGCACAGCTGGCCTGTCTGTCTCCATGAAAATAGTATCCATTTTACTAGTTTGACATGCAGAAGATTGGCTGGTGATCAAAAATTCTAATGTGTGTGATATGTCCCTTAAGCCCAGAAAGCACAGGTAGCCCTATTCCAAAGAAAGCCTTTAGCAAATGCTACACTATGAATCTAGCTGCACTTGATCTGGTTTGTAGAAAAAGAAAATTACTTATTAGTGGAAAGTCTTTGAAAACACATTGTGGGTTAGGTCCGAGATTAGTTAGTTATGGGAAAAATCCAAACAAGAAAAAAACACTATTCCGAAACCACATGAATTGCCAGTCTAATATGGTTTGCTGGTTTAAGTTTGTCGTAGCTTGTTTAAGATAGTCTCCCACACCTGACCAACTTGGCAAGGCTCTGAGGCCAGTTAAAATCAGCCAAAGCTGTTTGGCTGTTTTTCTTTTTTCTGCAGAAGATGTGACTACATAATTTTCAATATTCAATATTCAGCACAACAAACAATGTAAATATATTTATTATGAACATTTCCATTTGCCAAATTTCCTTAAAATGCATTCTGGGATTGCCTTATCTGTGAAAGATCAAAGCAATGCAATACCAACAAGCTGGTCTTGCGGCTTGAAAAACTGAAAAGTGTCCAAACTCTAAACTTAAACCAGCAAAAATACCAGGTAACACTATAATTGCTGTGAAAACACTATAAACACTATATTGCTGTGAAACAAGTGACCAAAAAGAAGCATCATAATGCATAAGAGTTGATTAAAATAAAAAGTATAATTAAGAAAAACAGATCCCTAGAATATACCATATGAGATAACTGATAGAAACAGTTAGGTGAAATAGTGTAATCATAATAATAATAATAATAATTATTATTATTATTATACAATATTGTCATCTTTGTGTCATCACTACAAAATTGACAATATGATGCATCATCTTAGGGGGGCAATCAGCCCTTCAGAAATGAATTTCAGACCCTGATATAGTACATAGTGTAATATGTGTTTCATATGTAATACTGAGGGAAATGGTTATCACGTGAGATCATTTCTTTTGAAATTCCTCTGCCAGTTTGCCAGCAAGTAAGTTAGCAGCCTACCGTCTTACTTTTAGGGAAGTGCCAGGTAAAGGTGAAGGAAAAGAGTAGAAGAGAGTAAGAAGAGTGATGTAAAGAGTGTGACCAAGGGCTGTTGTCCCTGTGCTGTGGAGTCAGCTGCAACAGTTCAAATATTCAATCATTGTTTATATATGTTTTAGTTCAATTTTATGCTACAATATCATCTACTGTATACAGTGTAGTCAATAATAAAGTCATATTTAACAGAAGACGATTATAAATTATTAAAAATTATCAACTTTACCTCCGTATCAAAATTTAATTGAGACATATTCATCAGAGTATGATATACTATAGTTCATGACATTACAACATTCACCATGGTCAAAATACATAACATCTGAATAGTCCCCCTTTTGTAATCAATAGATAAGTAACGTGAAATTTAAATTACATATTTACCACTGAACTAGAAATGTTTATCATTTCAGAAATCTGGTCATCTTAGAAAATACCAGCATTGCTGGTCAACAGCTTATGTTTATGTATGTTTTTGGTGCTGGTCCCCCAGCATGGAATCCTGGTGAGCTGCTGTTCCCACCAGGCATTTAAACTAGCTTAATCAGCTTAATCAGAAAAACCAAGCTGGTCACTCAGCTTCAGCAGGTCCACCAGCCATACCAGCACTAGCCAGCATAAACCAGTCTAAACCAGCATGGGAATTGTATTCAGTTTAAGCTGTTTTTTTGCAGGAATGTAATATCTGCTGCACTGGCTTTAATGCTGCTGGTTTTATTCGTGGAGTATTTCTGTTGGTAACAGACAATAGGGAAACAGTGCTCTTGATTAGGTTTGCTCACTGAGCAAATATAGCCTTTAGACTCTATTTCTTTCACAGCGATGAAGTAGACAATTCATAGTGTGCCCTCAGGCAGAGAGCACTTTCCACTAATACAACAATTTTCACTCTCTCCTCTTCAAAAGCAAAGACTGTCTAATGTTTTAGACAGTGTCTTTTTCTTAGAAAAGTATGATTTAGTTTCCATTATTTATGTCTGTTTAATGGATGTTTCGTAGATAAAAGTTCACAACCTACAACATTCTCTGCCCTTCTGATCTTAACTGTGCTGTGGTGCTTTCTTTTAATTCCCTGTTTGGAAAGTGCGTGCTAAGAACATTAAAATGTTGGGGCAGCCAGAGAGAATTCAGCTAGGAAAGAAAGTAGTGTTTTGGTTTCACCAAAGTCCTTTTGAGGCAAGTCAGTTCACTCTGTGGCCACATGTTAACAGCTGAGGAAGCTATTTTCTATTTTACTTCAGCTTGGTTTAACCTGATTTAAAAGGGTTTCTATTCTATTGTTCACTGTTCACCAGTTTGCCATAACTGTTTGTCAGTTCTGGCATATATTTGCCAAAGGAACTGTTTGTCAATTGTAAAATATATTTGTCAGAACTGTTTGCCATTAGTGACAGCTATTTGCCCAAATTCGCCAAAGAACTGTTTGCCAGCAGTAACTGATATTGACCAAAGGTTCACCAAATCTTTGCCAGTAATAGCAAACTGTTCACTGTTGCCAAAGGTTTACTGCAAGTTCACCATTACCAGTAATGATTGGCAAACTTCTGGCAACTATTTGCAGCACAGTGTTTTACATTCCACAAATTAGTTTTTCCAAGGCTAGTCATGCAAGTACAGCTCTGATCTGCTTAACTGGAGAAAGACCAAAATATCTAGAATTGTTTTTTATATTGTTCAGTAATGTATGTGAAATAAGCAATAAAATATGACAGAAATTGTATCATAAATTTGGCTTCTGTGGCGCAAATCAATTTAATCTGTATTTTTCAGGCTGGTCCAGCTATTCTAGATCAAACTCCCCAGTGCTTTTACCTATTAGACAATTTGATCTTTTTACTGAAAGGCAGGAATTCCTTTCTAACATCCACCATACAATTGGTCAGACTCCTTTTCCTTAATCTTTCACTGGTTTGCCTCCATAAACACATAGGTAAAGGTTGAACATAACACACCTGCCTTTTTCACACTAGTCTGCAGAGAATTCTAGCAGGTTATTTTGATGTTTGCAAATGGTTCATCCAGTGAGCTCAGGTTAGTGTGTGTTTATATTGACTCAGCATGAGGTCCTTTGAGTCAGGCAGATGTGTCAGCAAACACTGGTCCAACACTTAATCGGCAGCAGGGCATGAAACAGGATCAGTACTGATCGGTAGCTTAATCATAGTGTTCTCAGAGATAGAGATGTGAGTGTGTGTGTGTGTCTCATGAGTCCATTGCCCCCATCATGTGTAAGTGGGTCACACACTATGATCTATCTGCTCAATGGGACCAACCCCACTGATGCAAATAACAGCATCTCCAGTTACCACCATTTTAAAGACACTCACATTTGCTTATTTATTTTTTTTAAGAAAGAAATTATGCAGTTACAATTATGTAATCATTGAAACTGACGATTATTAAATTTAAGTCTGCTCCTGTTGTGTTAGTGGTTTCTCTTTAGAAAGTGTTTTTGCAGCGGATGAGTTTCTAACCAATCCCAGATTGTGCGTTGAGTAATGAAACGACAATGGCCAATCAGAGACGCAGTGAGTCTACAGTCCAATCAGCCATGACAACAAATCCTTATGCGCAAGTTTTAAATAGACTGACGTAATTGCAAGTAGATTTCACCTCTGTTTGTGATGGCACACAAACTTTAGTGCTAAAGAAACATCATCTGACACTCGAAAAGAAACTGTAGAACAAAGATGAGCAATTTCTTAATATTTTCAATTTAATTCTATTCAAATTTTCAATTTACTGTGAAAGATTTGAGGCCAAATATGATCAAACGATGGTCTTATGTGATCAAGATCAAAATATGGGATTTTAAATGCAGTAAGTAACTTCAATCTAAATCGGCTGTGCAGTTTGACTATTGAATTTTTATGCCACATTTTTCAGGTTTTGGAATTGTGTTAAATGTGCGAGGATGTGAATATATCAACTTGACACACAGGCATATTGACTGAAATTAAAACTGGTTTTGTCAATAGTTAAAAAAGAACCTGCATATATTTCTTCACTTTAAACCATAAATAAACTGTACCATTATGATAACCTTTAGTAACATTAACAAATATTATTATAGTATGTAATGCTTAAAAGAAACTGGAGCACAGCCAAAGAACCCGGAAACACGTTTGCCTGCTTAGTGATATCACAGTAATTTCATCAAATAATAGTCATTAATAATCGTGATTACATTCTCAAGGGAATTATAGACAATTATGTTTTTTGTCATAATCATGCAGCTCCACCCTGACCTTTCCATTGCTTGTGACATGCCTCACCAGTTGAGCTACAAAAAAAACCTACGACTATATGTTTGGAATAGCATCCTACCATACTACTCTTATGGAACAATTACGTGATCTTGGCGAAGACCAAAAACAGATGCACTCCATTTGAATTCTACAGAGAATTATCAACTTTAAAGCTCTGTGGAAGAGTTTGAAACCACTCAATCTGCTAAAGAACTCAGATATTACAAACACCACTGTAAAGAGGAGACAACATTGAAATGCATCAACATCAGTTACAAGGCTTTTTAAAATACACATCGTCCCACACACTTAAAAACCTGTTTAATTTATAGACCTTTATCATGTTTATTCTGTAGTTACACAGCAAAAGAAAAGTTATAGTTTCATATTAAATATATAAGGAGAAATCTATTTTATTTTATATTATTTTTGTAAGTTTTGTGTAAATGTTTTTAGGCTATTCGTTTTTCAATAACAAATACTGTAGAGCTGTTCAGCCATGGCATCAATTTGTAGGCAAACCCGGAAGTCTAATTCGCTGTGGGTTCCCTTTGGATTTTCCAATGCATTTTTATAATGGGGTTTTTGAACTTATACGTTAAAAAAACGTCTGTGATAAACTTAAAATTTAAACGTGAATTTTGAAGCTGTATTTCATTTTACATACTTTTTTTTTAAACACACGGTGGCTTTAAAATTCATGTTTCAGGTATGACTGTGTATTTTTTGTTGCAGAATAAAACTTCCACATATCGACAAGTAATGTTTAACATTGACCTTATTTTACTCATAAGTTAAAAAAGCCCAAAGGATAATCCAGAGGGAACCCATTGTGAATTTTCTTCTGGGTTTTTGGACAACAAGTTGAACAGCTCTATAGGCTAGTTTATTTTTTAGAAAAACTAGTGACTAATGACAAGTCATTTATTGTGGTTATGGCCCTATTATTATAAATGCCAGTTAAACAGTGGAAGAAATATGGCAGGCTAAACATTCATAATTGCAAGTGCAGTGCAGAATGAAGCATAAAATGTCTGGACCTTCATAAAATTTGGACAAATTATATACAAAATTTTCCTCCTGTCTTAATGACATCTGATATTCAACAAACTGGCCATGTTTGCCTTCAGATATTCAGACTTAATGTAGTGTAAATTACCAAGAGCCTAATAAAATAAAACAATATTTTAAGAAAGAAACAAATTTTCACTAGACACTCAATCCTAGCTCAGTGGTCTGCTCATGGGAAAAGTCTAACAAGCCCTATACAAATGAAGGTCTAAATAAGTTGGTTTAGTTTGATTTGCTATAACATTTTGAGGTAAAAATTATCAAATTCAAAAGTGTCCAGTTATCCTATGTAATCATGAAATGCAATTAAGTAAATATGTTAATTAGTAATTGGAATTATGCAACCAACCAACATTGAGCTTGTGAGTTACAGTGTACCTTAGCCACCACCGAAGACCATTTTTAGACCCATGTAACCCAGACTAATTGAGGGTTAAAAAGAATATATATTAATATAAATTAATGAGGTTGACAAATAAAAATAAATAACTTAATGATTGGTGATGCTATTGAATTTATTGCATAAAGTAAAATGTTTGATGAAAATAATTTCTAATTTTTAAGTGAGATAGTGCCTTAACCAATCAGAATGTTGTGCGATAGACTGCACGAGACCGGAGAAGAGAGAAGGTGGAAAGAGATTAGCAAGAGTTTAGTTAGGGCTTGGCGATATGGCAAAAAATATTATCACAATATTCTTTTTCATATAATTCGATATTTATCATGATATTGTATCACATTGCACATTTGTTTGAATGTCCAAAAAAAGAAGAGAAAACAAAATCCTAAAAAGTCTAAATAATCTTATAGTACAAAATTGCTTTGGGGGCCCAGACACAGCCAATGCAGTGGTGTCTAAAGGGGTCTTCTATGAAAATATTACAATATTTTATAGAGTTTATCAATTGAGTGCAGTTGGATATGAATTTTATAAGATTATCTGTTCATTTTTAATCATAATGACAGTGTGTGTGTGTGTGTGTGTATATATATATATATATATATATATATATATATATATATATATATATATATATATATATATATATATACATATAATTATTATTATTTTTAACATAAAATTATTTTCATATTTCTTTACATACAGATATCCAAGTATGGGGGCATAGAAGCCCTTGTGACTGAGGAATGATATTGTATGGGGGTTCAGGGGTATCTCCAGAGAGAAACTTTTGAAAATGTAGAAGTCTGAATGGACAATTTTTTTTATTTTCATTGAAGTGAGAAAGACTATGCTACTAACTAGTAATTGTTTTGTCTTTCATCATTGTCAGAGATGAAGAAATCTTAACTGAACTGAAATCTATTTGTTTATTATTAAAGGCTTGGAACATGCTGATTAATAAAATGAAATTTAGAAAGAAAAAAAACTTTATGGTCTAAAGGCGCTCTGGAAACACGCACCTCATGTTTACGCACATGTGGGGAAAAGAGGATGCGGGTGCGGCCCGGGACAGGACATCAGTGAAGCGTGTTTTAGTGCTAGAGAAAAATCTTCAAGAATTCAGTGCAGAAAGATCAGATATGATGTAACCGGCGCAGTTGTTTTGTCGCGCTGCTCACTAGAGACGATAGCAGGGGGCAATAGCAACTTCATACAGTCTGAGTCTGCGTTTCCACTGACGCGGAAGAAATCCGCACAAAGCCACTCCCAACGCTACGTTCACACATCTTTTTGCTGAAAAGTGAATATCTGGATGTGGTGAGTTCATTTTATGTATGTATGTATGTTGAGTTTAATGTTTAAACAAGAACATGACATTTCTTTTGAATCAGCACCTGACGCCTCGTCCGTCCCTGAGCCAGTGGCTGACGCCTTGACTGTCCCTGAGCCCGCTCCTAACTGTCTGCTACCCCAATAACTGCTATGTGCATAGAACACTATCTCATAGTATGTTATGTTTACATTTTTAGAAACTGTCATCTTTTTGCACTACTGAGTACTGGTCGGCGCTGCACTGTGTCTATTGTCCTGGTCATTGTCAGAAATTTGTTGTACTGTCCCGTACTTTTTGCACATGTTTGCACGTGCACTTTATATAGTTATATATAGGTATTTTATATAGGTATTTTATTTCGTTGTGATGTCTCATGTGGTCCTGTGTTGGTCCTTTGTTGTTTTTATGTAGCACCATGGTCCTGGAGGAACGTTGTCTCGTTTTGCTGTGTACTGTACTAACTGTATATGGTTGAAACGACAATAAAAACCACTTGACTTGACTTGATGCCTCGACCATCCCTGAGCCAGCGCCTGAAGCCTCGACCATCCCTGAGCCAGTGCCTGAAGCCTCGGCTGTCCCTGTGCCAGCATCCTCGGCCACGGAGGCCATTCCCATAGCAGTGCTCCTGGCCATGTGGAAGAGGAGATGGGCTCCTGCTCTCCAGTCACTGCCTGCACTCCCGGCCACAGAGGCCGTTCCCCAGTCGCTATAATACTCACGGCCACAGAGGCTATTCCTTAGTCGCTGTTAGTGCTCCTGGCCATGGAGGCTGTCGATGAGACTGTCCAGCCCCCAGTGACCTCTGAGTCTACCATGGCTCCATCCCACGAGTCCTCAGCTTCCCTGTCCTTTGAGCCCTCTGAGTTCCCAGCTGCCTTGCTCCCTAGTGCCATGCTCTCTGAGTCCCCTGGTGCCTCGCTCTCTGAGTCCCCTGGTGCCTCGCTCTCTGAGTCCCCTGGTGCCTCGCTCTCTGAGTCCCCTGGTGCCTGGCGCTCTGAGTGCAGAAGATATACTTTTGACATGGTCAAGAAAGCTGGATCACATTATTCCTGTATTAGCATCTTTACACTGGCTTCCCTTTAAATTCCCCCTCAGCCTCTGCCTTTTGCGGCTCCGCCCCCAGAGTCTTCAGCTCCGCACTCTGAGACTCCATTCCCTGAGACTCCTTCAGCTCCACCTCAGAGCCTCCGCCTACTGCGGCTCTCCCCTGAGCCTCCTGCAACTCTACCCCCTGAGCTTCCGCATCCTGCTCCTCCCATTAAATATTTTAGTTTTTTATATGTGTTAAGGAGCTTCAGGAGCCACTCCTTAGATGGGGGGCTCTGTAAGGATTACCCTGGTGACCGTCAGGTGTCGCTATGTATGTTTACTTTTCATTTTGTGTCTTTCATTTGATTATGGGTTTTGTGGTTCTTTTCATTGTCTTTGTTTCATTGGTTCTTATGATTATTAGACCCAGGTGTTCATTGTTTCCTTGATCGCTTCTTGTGTATTTAATCCCTGTGCTCCCCTGTGTTCTTTGTCAGTTCTTAACCTTTTGTGACTGTAGTGGTTTGTTTGTTTGTTTTCATCTTTTTAGTTTCTTGCAATTATTTTTGAGTTTGTATTAAAAAGCCTGCCCTTAGATCCTCTTTCTCTCATCTCGTTCCTGCAAACATTACAGAAATGACTACAAACCACTCAATAAACCCCCAGTATTAGAAGAAGCTAGAGTAGCTGTTATGTTTTCTCTTGTGATTTATTATAGAATCCACCTCCGCTTTTGTGAGTGAGACCTTTCAGTTCTTCTGGGAAATTGGTACAAAGGGATTCATGAAGAAAGCTGGTGTCACTAACAGTGATGTGGATTGCTTTTACCGCTTGTCACTTTAAGGTCAGTGGTAATTTGAGCTGTTCTGAGGAAGGATGTGTTGGACAGCATATTTTTGGGGTAGGTTTTTTTTTCTTTCTTTTTTTTTTGTCAATTTGGAGCTTAACAAACCCTGTCCCATTCACATTTTTTTTTTTCATTTTCTTTTAAAATGAATATCATAAGGTCAGTGGCATCTATCACTGTGGTATATTTAAGAGGATGAATTTTAGTCCCATCAAATGATCAAACATTTTAAAGATCTTGCATTTTATTGACAGTTTATTTGTTTACATATAATAAACATAAGTATGCCCCATTTCATATTGCGTTGCATATTTATTGTGGTACCAGCTACACGTTCACACTTTACGTGTAACCAGCACTGTAAAGAAGAGTTTCGGTGCTGAGTCTATGGCTATGTTCACAAAGGCAGGAAAAATATTTATTTTTTTTGGCCTATACGACTCATCTGTTTAGGTTATTGTAATCTGAACAGGGCCAAAACACATAACATCTGATTTAACCAAGCCTGATCCAAACCACATTTGTAGGGTGTTTGAAATCCAATTAAAATAAAATGTGTTAATGCGTCTCAGATTGGATTTTTTATTTTTATTTGTATTCATATGTTGTTGTTACAGATTGTTACATCAGGTTTTGTGACAAGAAGACATACTGCAATCCTTTTGAAGTTTGCTTCATGGATGAAATTGGGAAGGTCATTCCACCAACGTGGTACAGTGAAACCGAAAGTCTGGGAAAGTGTTTTGGTGCCTCTTTGTGTTGGTACAACAAGGTGCCACACATTAGTAACCGCAGGGTTGTGGTGGAAATGTAGCTCTGCAGAAATTATTTTAGGTATGCTGGAGCAGAACCAGTGACTATTCTGTATATTCTGTATGCCATCATCAGAGCCTTGAATTTGATTTGTGCATCAACCGGCAGCCAGTAAAGAGAGACAAAGAGTGGTGTAACGTGCTATGTTTGGTTCATTAAAGACCAGACGTGCTGCTGCATTCTGTATCATTTCCAGAGTCCTAACTTCACATGCAGGATGGCCTGCAATGAAAGCATTAAGGTACTCCAGTCTAGTTATAACAAATGACTTAACAAGAAGTTATGTGGCATGTTTAGTGTGGAAGGGTCTTATTTTCCTGATATTGTAGAGTGTAAATCTACAATACACAACCACATCACAAACGTCTTTGTGATGTGGTCAGTGCAATTGAGTTGGTTATCGATGGTTACCCCAGATTTCTGACAATTTTGGAATCCCTTCTGTAGTTGAACCAAGCTGAAAAGTGACGTTATGTTCAACAGCAGGGTTGGCTGGAAAGTCGTGGAGCACAATTTTCGTTCTGTCCCCCAGACTCTGAATTAGCAGGGAGCAATACACTGATGCCTCATGACCTTTTCCAAAAGCAGTAATCACAACTCCTAGAGTATATGCTGCTTTCAGGGTTGTATGCTACTCCCAAAAATAGTACAGAGCATGTGGTGCAGCTGTTAATATCTAAAGAACTGAGATCTGGGAATCCCAAAATGTTGAGCCACATTTTCAAAGTATCTAAAAATTCCACTCTCATATAGGTCACAGAGTGTAGTAACCCCCCTCACAATCCACTCTGACCAGCAGATAGGGGACTTATTAATACATAATTTGGGGTTCAGCCACAAGCTTGAGACAACATTTAAATAAATGTCAGAATTAAACACTCTGGGCACTTTTTTCTATACTGAGATTAAATGCGAGTTAACAGGGTGTAATTTAATGTAATTTAAATGACGAAATAGGAGTAAGAAATTCCTGTTCAATACAAAACCAGGGAGCGGATTTCTTGGGTGGAAATGACCAATGAGCAGTCTGAGACCGAATGCATAATAATAAAAAAAAATCTTGGGTAGGCCTAGCCCACCTTTGTCAATCGGCCTATGTAACATACTGAAATGTAAACTGGGACATTTCCCAATCCAAATGAAGGACTTCACTATGCTAACAAATTGCTTGAAATATGAGTGGGGAAATCTATATGGAGAGACTGTAGCCAGTAGTTGAATTTTGGAATACAATTAATTTTAATAACATTAACCTTTCCAATCATCGAAAAATGTTATGAAGCCCACCAGCCCACATCGCTCAAACCTTTTTATTAAAGGGTCAAAATTATCTCTAACTAAATCACACAAATTTGCTGGGAATAAAATACCCAAATACGTAATGCCCTGTTTGGGCCACTGAAAGACACCTTGCAGAAAAGCAGTTATCGGGCAGTACGCTGTCTAGTTTTCCTTGCTTTCACACCTAAGGAACTATAGTTCCTCTGAGCCGTTTTTGGGGGATTTTTAGTTCCTACTCTGGAGTGAGATTATCCAGAGTATAGCAGAATATTACAACAAATACTTTGCACATCCCTTTTTAAAAACTACTTCTCTTAAAAATATGTGGTCAAACTTTGTGAATCTACAAGATTTTATATATTTGAATAGAAATTGTGGTGAGTTGCCTATACTTCAGTCAGTGTCGCCCCTGGCAACGGTAAACACCGGCAGGGCCTGGGTGGATGAGACACACCTGCGGCTCGTTTCCCTCATCAAGAGAGGGAAGTATAAATGGAAGCGGAAGAAGCACTAGAAATCTATTCTAATCTAGTCTCGCTATTTCAGACTAATAAAACTTATTTTCTGTTCATTTTAGGTAGCGAATGACCCCAAACTAATTAGCATCACCTCTGACGTCAATGTCACCCTGTGATTAAAGTGATGGCGAGGACATAGGTGTTGCACTGCTAGCCAGTGCTGAAACTCTCTCATTCGCAATAGTCCCAAAGGAATGACTGACACCATTGATGCCATCAGACCCAATAGGTATAGACAATCTGAATAAGACTTTTTCCCCTCTCTGAAAAAGGGATAAACAGCTGTGAATCGATCAGATGCAATGCTCTGACAGAAAGGCTCGATACAGATCGGAGTAATCTGATACCCAGTTATATTATTTTCTGTGAGGGCACCAGAGAGTTCATTGACTTTTTTTTAAGCCCAAGTTCTCCAAATGCAGCGCTCTACGGACACAATGAAGCTGGAGTCACCAGTGGCTAGTACATTTTTTTTTACTAGCCAGACTTTTTACATGGAATGCATGAACAATGCAGCTGAAAAAAAAAAATATTAAACAAAACATACTTTATCTGTCTGAATTATTCTTGCATATGGTTGCATATGGATTTAATCTGCCATCTCTTGCCACTTGATTTCAGCCACCTCTCCACAGCTGATGATGGGTCATACTGCTGATGCTCTGGGCCTTCAGTTGAAATGAGGATCAGGTCTGAAAGGCGTGAGGATGTGAGCCTGCTGCGGTTATCTGATTTAATTCTCTTTTGGGCACTGAAGGCTCTTTCGCAGTTGGTAGAGCTGATTGGCTGAACAAGAAGAATCTGAACAAGATGAAGAATGTTTTACATCTCATCTCTGTAGGGCTGCTTCAGAATCAGTGTCTGGTACAAGTTCAGATAATTTTTTTCTGCAGCAGAATTAGTGGCTTCATCTGAGTGAAACTCAATTCCTCCTTTGTGATATAATATTCATTTTCACAGAAAGCTCACATCTCTCTTCTTTTTATTTTGAGTTTGAAACCCTTTTGCGATCGCAGATTTCTCAGGGTGTTTGCTTGAAGCCATCACACTATCACAGCATGCTGCATGTCGTTTGCTGTTTGCGTGTGCTGTGAGATTTTCATGTTTGAAACTGTGCAACCCTGATACAAAGTCCGTTTTACTGGCTAAGCTAGGTTTTCTACTTCTGTACCTGCATATCATCACATCTTTCTCCTCATCATACAAAAGCCAATCAAAGTCTGGCAGCCAACGAATCTGGAACTTTCACATTTCCATTACACTTTTTGATTCAGAATGCACAATATTTTCAGCCACATTTGACGTGCTTGGCTGGGGTTCGCCGGCGCATTCTGTCTGCACTGCACGGAACTGGACTCTTTCATTTTCATTGCGTTTGAAAACAAAGAAAAATTATCAAGGGTTTTCTGCTCAGACTGGAATTTTTCCTTTTTTGCATTCATCTGTGTAAAAGCAGACAAATGTGCGGGTGTTTGCGTGTGAGACGAGTGCTGTAAAAAGCACATCGTCCAGCAAGTGTTATACTTTTATATTATGTTAATTGTTAAATATTTTAATTACATTTAATATTGTTACAATTATATTGTTACTATTTATATTAATACAGTTAAAACAATAACACTTATTGAGCAGGTGTTTGCACAGCACATTGCATCAAACAAACATTTTCAGTCATTTACCGAATTTAAAACATAAACAAATAATTAAAAACATCAACAAAATCCACAGCACAATAAAGAAGGAAATCCATTTAGATACAGTGTGTCAGTTCTCTTTACATGGCATGTGTAAGCCTCTCTTTCTCTCACTTTGAGTGAGCGTATGTGAGAGAAAGCGACAGAGGGTGCTCTCAGCCAAGTGATGATACGTAAAGCGGACTGAGCAGGCATTGAAATTATATCTGCGCTAATTAAAGACATTTTATGGGGTGAAAATGAGACTCCAGCGCTCTCGTATCTTCTTCCTCTTGCTGCCACGACAGAGTGCAGAGAAGTAGATTGTCCAGGTAAGCAGACACACCGAGACCTTTGGCGTTAGCGCTGCCTTGAGTGTTCACACTTGCTGAACACTCTCAGTGCTAATGAAAGTCAGAAAAACCTGGAGTAAAAATCCTGAAGTCTGTCCTAGGCTAATTGATACCACCCTAATTGCTCTTTTGCAAAGCAAATTGCCTATTTCTTCCTACAAAATCTGAGCTGATTCCCCTTCCACTGTTGACATTAACACACTGTTGAACAGAGGTGGTTTTACAGAGAATTAAAGAGGATAACCCTGTTCTATCGTAGATAAAACCCAGGGGTGAACTGCTCATGCGCTAACTCTGTACATTAACAGAGAAGGCACCATTTAAGCTCGCAATCACTAATAAAAATGCGGCACCATCTAGTGGCGGAGCTGGAGATTGCAGCTTTGAATTGGACATTATTTAAAATTTTATTTTGTTTAATTTCACACATTGCTGTGCCGCGACCTGCACCCTTCTTTCCAAAACTCGTTGTGCAAAAAGGGACAGTGCGGACAACACTTGGGATTAGCGTAGTGCAGCCTATGCATGTCTGACCCTGAGACATGCGAAAAATCGTGGGTTAGAATCCTTGGGCGAGATCATAGATCCGCAAGCGCATGGACAGATCCTTTCCCTTCACTCCACCTCTCTGTTAGCCTGCGGTTGTAACCTCTGTTCCCTGATGGAAGGAACGGCACATAGCCCGGTCGTGGTCTTAAGATGAGGTGAGCATCTGCCGGACCGAACTCCAGGCAAGTGTCGCTAACAGAGAACGCTTGCAGGTCCCCAACCCTCTTGATGGAAGCGAGTGCCTACATCTCACGCTCATGGCGACCCGGGAAAGCATTTGGACCCGAAGGTGGCAGCCCAGGCGAGTCATCAGCATCACACGCCGCTGTGACGCTCTCCGATGCAGCAGCAAAATCATCATCCAATTCCGGGGGCTCGAAAGAGAATGCCGGCTGGCCACGAAGAAAGCCGCACTCATCCCGAGCTCGTACGGAAGCAAGCAAGGGGTGCGGGTGGTTCATGGGGTTTTCCCCAGGCGAAACTGAGCCCATCGTCATCCCCAAATTGCCTTCAATGCCAGTCAGGTCATCCTCAATCCCGTGGGAAGAAGGAACTACGCGGGGGGCGGCTGAAGTGGCTTTCTCTCTTGTGAAAAGAAAGCCGCGACCACAATGTTGCCATGGCTTATGTTCTCGCACTGAGAACATAAACCATTCATAAAACCCTGTCTGCATGTGTTCGCAGCCCAGGCACACGAGACAGCTTTTATGACCGGCAGAAGTGTAGAGAAATCGACCGCATCCAGGAACTACACAGTGGCGGAAGGGCATCTTTAAAAAGACGCATCCTGAAAAAGACGTTCAACGCTCGCTTGTGTATGTTGCTCTTTTACCAGAATCAAACACTTTTAGAGGAAAATAAACTCTTTCAGAGAAGTCAACTCTTTTATAAGAGAAACGCTGTCGAAGCGCCCAGGGTAGAGTCTGCATGGCATGCAGAGAGGAGAAAATTGCTTCCACTCTCTAATAAACCCAAGGAGATCACAGAACGAATGTTAGAAAGATAACTACTTTCACCGCAGATTCAGTATCTTGCTTTGATACACCCCAAGCCTCCATTGCTAGTTTGAAAACATCACTTTAGAACTAGCAACAGAGGCTTACAAGACTTTTGCTGCTTCACTCAAGCACTTACTGGATTAGCAAGGTAAGTTGCAACTTTCAACTGAAATTGAAACAAAAATAGGATATTATAGACATTCTCATTCTTATCTGATTTACTTAGCCAGTGTCTTTGTTTTATATAGTTATTTTGGTGTGGTAGCCTGTATGGCTCTTAGAAATAACTTACATAATTTGTAGTATAATATGTAACCGTTACACAGTCAAGATCTGGAACTACTTCATAGCCGTGCATTTATTGGAAAATAATTGCACACCTTAGAATGTCTGTCATCAAATCAGAAATAAGCATTCAACAGACCTGTGTTATAATTTTAAGCAAGTATGTTTAAGTATTATGCATTTGTCTGAATGCATGTGGACCATGGCATTTTTATACTTGAACAGTATTAACTATTGCCACTTTTCAGGAATAAAAGCAATTCTTTAAAAGTCCTAAAAAAGTCATTTCAATATTTCAGAGATGGAAAATTCTTTTTTAATTCAGCCACCCCCACAAGTCACAACTGCCTGTTGTAATTACAAAATGAAGTGTTTGACGATGGCACAGATCCCTCTGGAGTAGCATGCATGTGCTCTAAAGCACATTAGGTCAGTTATACTCTCAAGGAGACTAGTGATTGCACTGCTGAAGCAATTGATGAATGGTTGCACATTGGGAAAACCACACTAAATCACAACTAATGAGATTCTTAAAATACCTGTGTAACACTGAGGTACTGTTCCAGAAGCTAGTGAGCTACCTACCTAAGGAGCATTTTAAGGCATCCTGTCCTTCTCTAATCAGTTTAGAGGACTGAAACTAACTGTTATACTTATTTTTAATAGTAATGGTAATAGAGTTGCTGCCTACAAAGGACATTCCAAATCAGACACTAATGAGGTTCCATTTCCATTAGGATACCTTAGAAAGTAGCTGCCTATGTATGCATTAAACATCATGGCAGCTTATTAGGTTCCCATATACCCATGTTTTCTGGGTATAAATAAAGATACTTAGGCATTAACTCAAGAATGAGGAGTTCAATTAGGTTAAATTACTTTATTCTTTATAAATTATTTGTATTACTAAATGGTGCCCTCATTAGTAGTATAAATTGATGATTTATCGTAGAATATTTGAATTTAAAACTCAATGTACCCACAGCATATAACATAGGATATTTACTTACAAAATGTACTTTTACTGATTAATAAAGCAGGCAGAAATCAAATGGTTTGAACCAAAAATATTTCTGTATTTAAAAGAAAGGGAGATTAAAGGGATTTAAGAAATTACATTACAGTAACATCAAACTGTTAATTAAAATAAATTCAAGTTAAATCACAAGGCAAATCATAAGTCCACATACCTTAAAGAAGCTCACATCCATCTCGATGGATGCAATGTTACATCATCTTCAACAGCAAAGATCTTAGGTGTTATATTTTATACCAATCTGTCATTTGAAAATCAAATGACCAATGTTTGTAGAACAGCATTCTTCCATCTAAGAACCTAAGTGCTAACTTACAACACATGCTCTGTTGCTGATGCCGAAAAACTAATTAATGCATTCATGACCTCAAGACTAGATTATTGTAATGCATTACTGGGAGGATGTCCAGCAAGATCAATAAATAAACTTCAATTGGTTCAAAATGCAGCTGCAGAGTGCTGACAAGAGCCAAGAAATATGATCATATTAGCCCCATTATATCATAGTTACAATAGCTACCTGTTAAATTGTGTATTAATTTTAAAAGACTACGTACAAAGCTTTGAATAGTCTAGCTTTGCAGTACTTAAATAACCTTCTACCATGCTGTATTCCATCACGTTCATTACGATTGCAAAATTCTGGCCTGTTAATAGATCCTAGAATATCAAAATCCACACATGGATTTTGGAAATGGACAAATGGAAAGATCCTTTTCATATTTGGCTTCTAAACTATGGCATAGTCTCCCTAACACTGTTCTAGGTTCTAGACACACTCATTAAGTTTAAGTCTAGACTAAAGACTCATCTTTTCAGCCAGGCATATGTAGTGAGACAGACTAATGTCTTATAGCAGTTTCCCCCCTCCTAATGTTGTAATTTGTGTGTAACCGTGATTTTTCCCGGTTATGCATAATAACTTTAACGTGATTTGTATTATGCGGCGTGCATAAGAACAGCGCATTTGTCTGTTTTATTATATCTCGCCCCTCAGTATTCGGTGGTTTTGTTTATAGCCTATCAGCGTGCATTCGTGGGGTATATTGGGGCGGCTATGTGCCGCCTAGATGCGCGTCATGGTCTAATGGCCTCCCCCTTTTCCGGTATTGGGCATTTCCGCTCAATAGGTATGTGTTGTTGTCGTCATTGATTGTTTTTATGTTCAATGTTAGGCTAACTGCCTGGCTCTGGTACCTTGTGTTAATGTTAGTTTCGTTGTATGTGATTTAGCGTTTGTTTGCACGAGGCTTGTATCGAGCTCCGCTGGCCAATTGCTGCCTTCCTTCAGTCAGCCGTTCCATACAGCCGTATGTGTGTGTGCGGCTGTAATTATGGCTGTAGCTTCAACACTTTTGGTACGTGAGTGCCTTAAATACGATGGTGAGTGAAACTTGTGTGGGTTTCATGTTTAATTGTTTGTTCTTTTATAGATGATCTAATCTGCTCACCAGAAGGTGTCTGTCTGGATGGAAGCTGCAGGGCTGAACTACACTGCTGTTTTGTTTTCTGTTTTGTTATACATTTTTGTTTTTGTATGTTTACATTATAAACTCTGTCTCTGGCTTCAGAAGTGCTGTTTCCTCTCTCACAGAGAAGTGGGATCCGTCCTCTGTGTGTATCCTGAGCCACAGAGATAATTAGAGTTTGGAAATGGTGTTGTTTTGTATTCATTGAAACCATTTTAATTTGTTATTGTTTGTGTGAAGTTGGTTCTGGTATGGTGATTTGTCATTATCTCTGCCCTTCACTGACATGTGTTGTTTGTTGAAAATCAGTTTGTCTTTTAGTTTTTTTTGTGTATTTAGTTAATTTTCCCTTCTGTGTTCTCAGGAGCTAAAGGCCCAGTGCAGGGGGCTAGCTGTTCCCCATGCTAAATGGTGATAGTGCCCCTTTCACCTGTGGAGTGCTGTGTTTCTACAACTGACTCACCTGTGTTTGTGTGGGTGTGTGTGAGTGTACACTTGGGGGTGATGTGTCTTTATCGGGGAATTGCTGCCCCCGGCTAGCCTTCCTGCTCCTGGTAATCCTCAGCCTTTTGCGTCAGTGTATATGTTTTATGGGTGTGTGAAGCCTACTACAAACTATGCAGTTGATTGTGGTGCTCATAATTTTAATACACTTTTAAAGGATGAAATGAGCATTCAGTGCCCATTATGATTAATATGTATAGATAAATATAGATTTGTACTTTGGTATTCACGTCTTTCGCCCTCTTGTCTTGAAACAACGAACCTGTGTGCCCTTTTCGATTTGGGTTATTATTTCCCTGTTAAATACAGGGTGGCGTAGTCCGCTCATTTATTGTCATTTTCATGGCGGCATCAGCAGCATTCTTCCCCCCTATCTATCCTCGACCGGCCGTTCCGCTACACATACACATAATTTATCCTTCAACTCACAATTAGGCTGCTTTAGTTAGGTCTGCCAGAACAAGAAACAGTGATCATGATCTATAACTCTGCAATAAATTGAATGGCATCTATGCTAATATTATTTTATTTGTTTCCCTGTCTCAACCTCGGAAGTCCTATCCTGAGGTCACCAGAACCGCCTCGATCCAGCTCCATTCCTGCTTCGTGTTGGACTCCACTGCTATGTGTCGCTGTGTGATGGTAACTAATAGCAGCCGGTGCCAGCCAAACATCACTTCAGTTTATTACGATGGACTTTAGAGGATGAATTGATGCCGATTGGGGCGGCTGTGGCTCAGGTGGTAGAGCGGGTCGGCCACTAATCGCAGGGTTGGTGGTTTGTTTCCCGGCCCACACGACTCCACATGCCGAAGTGTCCTTGGGCAAGACACTGAACCTCAAGTTGCTCCCAATGGCAGCTCTGCCGTCATCGGTGTGTGTGTGTGAATGGGTGAATTAGATGCAGTGTGAAGCACTTTGAGTACCGCTAATGTTAAAAAGGCGTTCTATAAATGCAGACCATTTACCATAACTTCTGCAGTTAATCCAGTATGGACTTCAAAGACATTAGTTATTATTCTTACAGTTCATACAAAATCTTCTTTTAAACACTGACCTTACTTAGTTTAATCATTTTAAACCATGATTCGCACTATACATAAGAAATATTGGCATTATATTCATGATGTTAGCCAGAGGGGAACTGGCCCACACAGTGAGTCTGGTTTCTCCCTAGGTTATTTTTCTCCATTAACCAACATCTAATGGAGTTTGTGTTCCTTGCCACAGTCGCCTTTGGCTTGGTCACTGGGGATATAAATACAATTATTATTTAATTACTTCACAATACAATTCACAATTGTATTTTAGCAAACTACACAATGATGACTAAGATATTATTGATATTACAGTTTTATCTTCTGTTAATGCCTGATCTTTTGTAAAGCTGCTTTGAAAAAATGTGTGTTGTGAAAGGTGCTATACAAATAAAAATATATTGACTTGTCTTGACTTTCTCCCCAATTTGGAATGCCCAATTCCCAATGATCTGGGCTTTTTAAGTAAATCGAGTATCAGAGAGGCGTGGCCAATCCAAATTCGATACATGTATTTGTAGTGGTCTTTAAAAAGGAAATAACACAATTTTATTAACATTCCAGAACAATATAATATAGTTTAAAAATCTTTCAAGCTGAAAAATAATAATTAAATACATTTAAAATATATATTTGTGTAACCATCTGAAGCAGGCAAATTCAATGGGCTACCTTTCTTTGGGGGCCTGATTAGATTTGGAAGTATTTCACACTTGAAACAGCCACAAGTAACACAGCTGTCGTAACCCCCATTCCCTGATGGAGGGAATGATACATTGTGTCTGTGAAGTGACACTAGGAGTCTCTCTTGAGAGCTTCAGTTGCCTCTGAGCTTTGAGAAAAGGCACCCTTAACCAAGGAACCAATCATCTAGCCGTGAGGGTTGAGGGGAGGACGTCCCATCTACGTGTCAGCCTTAAACTGGGTGGGCAGACACAAAGGTGGCAGCCCAGTAGAGTCTTCTGCGTCCGATGCAATGGCGACGTCATCATTTAGATTGGGGGGTCAGAAGGAGACAGTCTCACCAGCCGGGTCGACCTCCATCCTGTGGGTAGAAGGTGTGACGCAGTGGGCGGCTGGAGTGGTGTTTCCTTTCAGAAAGGAAAGCAGCGACTGCAAAGTTGCCATGGTCATGTTCTCGCAGTGAGATCAAGAACCATCCACAAACGCTGGTGCGATTGTGGCCCAGACACATGAGGCAGTGCCTATGACCGCCAGAGGCGGAGAGATATCTGCTGCATCCAGGAACTACACACATGGGAAAGGTATTAATGCCTCTTAATAACACGTTCAACGCCAAATGTGTTACTCTTTTAGAGATGAAATTAATGCTCTTTTAGAGGATTTTTGCTCTTTTAGAAGCGCTGTCGAGAAAGCCGCTGTAACGCACCATGAGGTCCAACAGCAAAAGTTCTGTAAAGGCGAGTGGAACAGTTGTGGAACAATAGCTCTCTGGACACACAACCGCTCGGCTCTGAAGAAACACCCTGACTAAACAGATGCCTTTTATACCTGTATGCCCGGGGGAGGGACATGCAAATTCTGGTTGCCAATTCTCATTAGCCTTTTCTCAAAGCTCAGAGGCAACTGAGGCTCTCAAGAGAGACCCTAGACCCCTAGTGTAGTGCCACATTCCTCGCATGTAGCTCCCCTGTGCGTGTTCTATTCAGAAGCTTCTGAGGGCTGAAACATGTTCAACGCCAAATGTGTTACTCTTTTAGAGATGAAATTAATGCTCTTTTAGAGGATTTTTGCTCTTTTAGAAGCGCTGTCGAAACGCCTGTTGGCGTAGACTAGTGCAGAGAAGAGAAAGCCGCTGTAACGCACCATGAGGTCCAACAGATAACGGTCATACACAACTCACTTTTTAATAGATTGTACTCCATTTTAAGTACCCTGTGAAGGCATCATCAGCGCGGGTTAGAACCATGTGCACTGATCAGCTGTAGGGAGAGGGGGCCTTTTCGTTCTAAAAACCATTTGGTTGGACAACGTTTCTCTGTTTGGGTCTGTTTCACAGGAAGAGAGAGAGACTGCAGATTCTAAATGCTAATATCTTGTGTAAATGTTTAGAAGTGCACTAGCATATACATTACCTTAAAGCTAATAGTTATGGACTAAAAGCAGCAAAACATTAAATTTGATTTCACAGGGTTTTTAATATATAATATAAATAGAATAGCTCACACTTATATAGAATGAGATTCACTTTTTCATAATGTTATTATTGTAAGATATACCATGCAATATTTAAATTTAGGCTACATTATAAGCAGTGTTGTTATGAGGTTTAGTAGTTGTACCACAACCAGTGGAATTTGATGATTCTCGATACCAATTTCGATACCATGACAAAAACATATAATAATTTGTTATTAAATAAGCATTGTTTTAGGTTCAATAATTATAAAAGACAAGCAAACAATTAGTTAAAATGAGAACAAATAAACTAATTATAAGGAATAGAAACAAATTAAAAACAATATTACAAGAAATATAAATTAAGATAACTGTATCAAGTATTGAAGTAAATTCTGAATAAACTGTAGTGAAATGTGACAAACTACTTCTATTACTTGTCTTCTCTGCTGAAAAGACTCATCATCTTCTTTTGTTGTGTTTTGGGTGCTGGTCCCCCAGCATAGAATGATGGTATGCTGGTCAACCTACCAGGCTTTTAAACAAGCTTAACCAGCTTCATCAGAAAGATAATTCTGGTCAACCAGTTTCACCAGCTAGGTTTTGCAGCATAAATGTAATTCATAAAACAGAAGGGTGTTCCCCGTCTGTCACTCACTTCGACGTTGTGTTGAGTGAAACGACACTAAGCGACTTTCTTAAAGGCCTCGGTTACCTCTGAACTTGAACTTTATCACACCCAGGCCGTGCCCACTCCCTTGCAGGTTCTAGCACACTCGACGAGAAGTGCGGCATACTCCTGGGCACTGGCCAACGGCACCTCCCTAGCAGACATCTTCAGAGCAGTGGGCTGGGCAATACCCAAATCCTTTACGAGATTTTACAACCTCAGGGTTGAGTCGGTCTCATACGGTGTTCTCTCAGGTCCAAGCACGTAGAACTCGAGAATGATGAACATCTGACTGGGTGTTCTGCTTACATATAGCGCCTTTCCCCTCCACTGAGGTGATCACGTGCTCTCTTTTATGGAAAAAGATTGCTCTCTTTTCATGTGCTCTTCCCCCAGGAGAGTCCACTAGATTTGCGCTCCCTGGATGTTCTTCCTCCCTAACCCTCTGGTCCATGAATTCAGCGGAGGAATTCCCCGACCAGACCCACTACGGGTAAAAAAATGTATCTGTACTGGAATAGGTGCTCCACAGGATGGGCCCTTGTGGATTAATCCCCCTGTGTGTATTTTCCATGGTACGGTCCCCCTATGGGCGAACAGGTGTTTCCCTTGGGCAGTCCCCGCTACCCCGGTTGCCGTGTTTGTATTAACTCCTCCCTCCCAGCAAGTAGGATCTACCACCGCGCCATTTCCACATGTGTCCTGAAAACCCATGTGACGTATTTCGCCACTCTTTACCTCCCTCCAGCCTGGGCAGGTGGTGATCTCCGCGGGGCCTTAATAGGAGTTGGAAAAGAACGCCTTCCCGATTGCGTGTGATAGTGTTAAGATGACCCCAGCCACTTTAACTCTTTGCGAGAAATATAGAGAGAGAAAAGACGCAGTTGGCGTGGCCTAACCCCATGCTTGGCATGTCGCTTTGTTCCCCCTTCGGGATGCCGGGAACCTAAAACGTTTATGATGATTTTATGGGGCGTTGGGGAAGGGTACGGGCAGTCTGACGCAGCCTGTTGCTTTGGCATGCAACTGCCTGCCCGCCCCTGCATCTGCAGCGCACATACATGGTTCAGCGTATGGCATGACTGGATAGGGACCCCTAATGTCGCTTCACTCGACACAATGTCGAAGTGAGCGATAGACGGGGAACATCTAGGTTACTGTTGTAACCTCTGTTCCCTGATGGAGGGAACGAGATGTTGTGTCCCCCTGGCCACGACGCTGAACCGAGCCACTGCAATGGCCGAACCTTATTCTCGGCTCCTCAGTGTAAAACCTGAATGAACAGAGGCATGATTCCCCCCCTTTATACCTGTATGTCAGGGGGATGGACATGCAAATTCTTTCTGCCAAATTGTCATTTGCCTTTTTTCAAGTTCAGAGGCAACTGAGGCCTTCAAGAATGTCCCCTAGTGTCACTTCACTTGACACAACATCTCGTTCCCTCCATCAGGGAATGGAGGTTACAACAGTAACCTAGACGTTATTTGTCTTCTGAAGTTATCCAGTCAGTTTTGGTTGAGAACAGAACAAAACATAACACATTTTTTACTGTACATCTTTTTGCATTCTCAAGGCATGATCATGATTTCAAGCTTGATAACACTTGAAGAATGTGCAGAGCACAAGATGATGCAAGGAAGTGTAATAGAGCTTAAAATCATGATCGTCAAGGAGACTACTGCCAAGATGCACAGTGAAAAATGGATTGTTTCAGAAGACATTGATAAAACCACTGGAGTCACCATTGACTTGCATTGTTTAGACCTACAGAGCTGAGATATTCCTCTAAAAACCTTTGTGTTCTGCAGAAGATAGAAAGTCATACAAAACTTAAATGGCACGAGGGTGAGTAAATGATGAGAATCATTTTTGGGTGAACTAATCTTTTAAGCACATAGCAATGGGAAAGTTTATCCTTGATATTTGTGTTGGTCTCTCGCTCATCAGAACAGGGTGCATATGAGATGCTTGATTAATTTCTTAAGCAGCATCCCTATTATTTGTGTCATTTTACTATCACCTGTGGTGTGGAAAGGAGAAGCTGACATCTGCACCCTCACATAAGCAGATATCTCATGTAGCCATTCTGGACCAGCAACCGATTGCTGTGGTTATAGATTCCCTTCTGTCATTCACTCGACGTTGTGTCGATGTAGGGACACTAGGGGTCACACTTGAGAGCCCCAAACACCTCTTTTGAGAAAAGGCCAATGAGAATTTGCATGCCATTTGAGCGCCACCTGTGGCTGAATCTGGTTGAGATGAGGGATGGCGACAAAGCACGCTTTCTCAAGCCGGCCATCTCCCAGATTGGAATTTTCGTCGACACCGCTGAGGACTTCGCCCAGCAGTTCTTGCCAGTGAAGAAGCAGATGGAGGCCATCCTGCACATCTTGCCCTGGCGCAGCTCAAGATCCCGCAACCCATCTGCTCGCCGAGGGCGTCCCTCTGCGGCGGCGAAAGCTCAGGCATCTCCACCAGAGCCCTCTCTGCCCCTGGCCTCTGTGTTTGAGGAGCTCTTCCCCTTTGAGGCAGGACCTACCACTGCGCCCCTTCCATGTGCGGCTGGTGAACCCACGTGTCGTACATGTTGACTTCCCCTTTGGGCAGGATGTGGTCTCAAAAGAATAGAGGTATTTGGGTCTCTCAAGAGCGACCAATAGTGTCACTACATCAACACAAAGTCTCATTCGCTCCATCAGGGAACAGAGGTTACAACAGTAACCAAGACATTTTCAGCATCCGTGTGGAGCGGATTGGGGGCGGGGCTGGGCTATAATGTCGCACGCCCGGTCCCCAATCGGCCTGATGGGGCACGCGAGGGATAAAGGCAGCCTGTGACGCCGGTTCGAGAGAGAGAAAATTACGGGCATGTCCGTCGTGTGTGTTTATGTTTGTGCTTTTGGTTTGAGTTTAATTAAAATATTATTTATATTGACAAGCCGGTTCTCGCCTCCTCCTTGCCCATCTTAACCCATCTTAATGTAAGGACATTGGTGCCGAAACCCGGGAAGGAGGAATGATGCCAGTCGCAGATTCCTCGACACTACTGTCCACCCAGGGGAGCGGCGCTACCATCTGCCGGGTGACGGAGTAGCCTGACCGCCCGGATGCGGGGAGCGGCCGTCGTCCACGGGGTGAGTGGGGACTGGATTCCCCGACCTCCTGGAGCGATGAAGCCGCTGCCAGGGGCGGAGGATTGCCCTGCCGTCCTCCAGAAACGCGGAGGGGTCAAGGTTAGACCGCCGTCCGCGAGGGGAGGAGGGAAGCGGTGAGTGAGCTTCTCTCTCTCCTCTCTCTTTTTCTCTGTCACACCGTGTTGGCCTTTTCCCTCGCCTATTTTTTGTTGTTGTTGTTTTCCCCTGCTGTCTCCTCCCAGGTCGAGTAAGGCGGGGATGACCTGACGGGGCGCAAAGCACGCCCCTCCCCAGGGAAAGGGGGGGTGTAGGTCATGCCGGTGGTTAATAAAGTTAATAAAAAGAATTAAAATAAATAGAGATCTAAAATCCACTAGTTCTTTTTTTTAAATGGCTTCCATCGAGTGTGGAGCGGAGGGGGGCGGGGTGGGGCTGGGTTAGAATGTTGCACGCCCGGTCCGCAATCGACCTGATGGGGCGCGTGAGGGATAAAGGCGGCCGGTGACGACGTTTCGAGAGAGAGAGAGAATTACGGGCATGTCCGTCGTGTGTGTTTATGTTTGTGCTTTTGGTTTCAGTTTAATTAAAATATTATTTATATTGACAAGCCGGTTCTCGCCTCCTCCTTGTCCATCTTAACCCCCTTACAGTCCGTTAATTTGGACAGTTCATGTAAGTGAACTAATTTGCATAAATAATTCAATTTGGAAGCTGGAACAGCTTCCAAATTGCTCTCATTACAGGATGCATTCTCTCTGTGGCAAATTGCCAGTTTTTGGACTCAGTGTTTTCTCTTGATATGAGTAAAGTGTATAGTGACTAATTAAAAATGTTTAATAGCAAATATTTGCAGACATTTATGTATATGCTCTCTCTGGCTTGTGTTGCTCTGTCTGCTTTTATTGGGACAAACTGAAAACATTTTTTGTGTGTGATGTGTAAGAATAATTCAGCACTGCAGTGGAGAGTGGTTGGGCACTGATTATTCAAATCCTGTCTTTTGGCAAAGGTTTTAGAGAATGAAACAAGGCCAACAATACCTGTTTGGGTAATGTGTTCCATTATAACAGGTTTGTTACAAAGAGAAGGATTGAAAAATAATCAATCATTGAGTATAATAGTAACATAGTATCATGTAAGTGAAATGTTAATACTATTTCTGTGATTTACAGTGCACTCTGTGTGCCTTTTAAATATGAAAAACAAAATCAGTAACAGCCTCTCTGTTGTAAGAAGTTTTAAATACAGTGTCTAATAATGGGTGCGACTGAAGATCTGTGTTTTATTGATAACATTCATGGAGTCTTTAAATTTCATCACGTTTAATTAGTAATGTAGTGAGAATCACCCTGGCACCAATTGAAAAGAAGTGGGCCTCACACAAGAAACCAAAGCATGTGGTGATTTTTGATCACACTTCACTTAAGGTGTATGTGTGTGTGTGATTAATAATATCAGACAGCCCCTCCCTTCATCTTTGGGGCACCAGCTGAGGAGTTTCACCTTAACAGTAAAATAATTATCCAAATGGACCATTCAATAAATTAGAACTATGTAAATTGGAGGGAGCTAACCCTTTTTTGCTCTTCTGTATCAACACAATCAGAATCAGAATCAGAAAAAGCATGTAGAAATGGTAAAGTATGACTATTAGCGGCTGCTCCTTTGGGGTGGACGGTAGTGACGAGAACTTTACTACGGCGTATCCCTTCTCCTTTCCGGATCTCGGCACCAGTGTAAAGAAGTCAATGGAAAGGAGGAGGCAAGAACCGGCTTTTCAATATAAATAATAGTTTAATTTCAAACTCAAACAAAAGACACAAACACACACATGACGGACATGTCCGTAAACTATCTCTCTCTCCTCGCACCACTGTCTGTCATCGGCATTTATCCCTCTCGGAGGCTTAATTAGCCTGATAAGGGACCGGGTGTGTATGATCACGACCCGGCCCCGCCCTCCGACCTAAAACTGGTAAGCACTGGAGAGCTTCAAGTGACCTAAAAGAACTTGATATTTTTACTGTTCACTTAGATGCTACTGGTCGTTCATTAGATTATCTAATGCCATTTTGAGCAGTGCAAAGTCACTTGTATGTATGACAGGTTTTTGTACACTGTAAGCTGAGGCAACTAAACTGGAGTGGTGGTGGTGTAGTGGTCTAAAGCACCACTACATAACTGCTAATCTGGTAATCAGAAGGATGCTGGTTTGAGCCCCACAGCCACCACCATTATGTCCTTGAGCAAGGCACTTAACTCCAGGTTGCTCCAGGGGGATTGTCCCTTTAATAAAGGCTCTGTAAGTCGCTTTGTATAAAAGCGTCTGCCAAATGCATAAATGTAAATGTAACTAACATTTCTAGGCTGGGTGACTGGGCTTGAGGTGTGTACAGTGCTGATTGAGCAGGAAAGGTCTGAAGTGACACAGAATTAGAGGCTAAGGATGCTACGTGAGAGTCAGGGTACAATGCTTGGTATGGGTGAGCCAGTGATTGAACCACTGTCAAAACAGGAACTGGAGGTGTGGCTATCAATTTAGGACATTTTAGAACATTTAAAGATATCTGATTACAGATAACGGAGTTAAATGTAGGCATCACTGTGACAGTGGTTGTAGAGGCCACAGAAACAGTATAATCTGCATTGGACACGAAGGTAGGCTGGGTTGCTCTAGTAGGAGGCTATGACCAAGTCGCAATGTTAGGATGAAGCACCTCTGGGGCTATGGCAGGGCTGCAAGAGAGGGTTTCATGTCCAGACTCTGCAGTCAGCACAGGAGCTAATGCTAGTGTAGGCAAAACACTGGACATGGGAACAAGGACATGGAATGGTGTGGAATGTCTAGGAATTTCCTGGGCAAAAGACATGAGTTTCAACAGCAGCAGTTCTCTGTAGAAGGGGGCTTACCTCATGCCATGCTTTTGGATCCTAGGCTAGGCTGTAACTCAGACTCACTCTCATTATGAGACTCTTGATTCAGCAGAGTAATAACAGGCTTTGCAACCTCAAGCTCATTTTGGTCTTTCTTGAGGTGATATTGTGTCTTAATTTGCTTAGTTAATGTTTCCCTGGCTTTAGTAGCTTCCTCTTGTTTAATTAGTGCCTCTCTGGGCATAACGTTGTTGTATTACAAATTTATAAAATGTTAAACACAATCATATATATAAACTGGGAAAGTAGAGTAGACTGCATTTAGCATTTAAGGTATAAATGATAAATATATCAGCTGTTAGAGTATTCCAGCAAGAGATTTCCTTCCAGTTCTGTTCTCTCTATTGTAAATTAAATTAGTCAGACTACTGACAATCTCATCCTCTGTCTTTTAATGGCTATTGGAGCCCCAGCCCCAGTTGTCTAAATAGTTAGGCTGATTGGATTAGCATCTCTGTATCTGAATAGTTATGCTGATTGGATTAGGACTGGTAACAATCTAGAGTCTAGGGTGGGTTTCCTATGCCTGTATACATCATTTGCATGCTATAAAGTTATCACCTGGGTGCTTTGTGTCTATCTCTAAGCACTGTCCTCTAAATGCATGTATAAATGACAATGTAAAGTTCCGTTAGTTAGATGTTGGTCCCTGCAGCTGCTGACAGCACAAATTTCTCAATAAAGAATCCTGCTTGAAGATACAACCGAGTCTCCTGGTCTTACCTTCTGAGTTTCCCACTCTCTAGAAGGATAAAAAGTTTACAACAACGTCTATGACATTTTTATCTCTAAAGTTATCCTCTTCGATCTGACATTGCAGTTTGTATAGCTCAAGAGCCTACAATCCAGCATGGCAGCTTGGATATCTGAAAGACCATGTCTGGGAGATCTATTTGATGTAATGATTGAGATCTAAATGTAGTGCTAGAAACATTACCCGATGATAATATCCTGGAAGAATGTCTAGATTGTCTTTCTAAAGATGGGGACTCAGCCTGAGGTGGTACTGGATCACCTACATATGCACACCAGGTGGCGCTGTAAGGGCTTTCGTACACAGCCACCCCCAAATGTTTGTCAGGACATTTGAAAGTCTATAGAGAAAGCTCTAACTAAGTGGCAGGATTGAACCGCCCAGTGTAGAGATGCCGCTGTGACCTTGGAAAAGTCTTTCAAAATAGGAAACCTGTTAATATCTAGGAGGTGTGCTGTCCCCTGAGGGATTGTGTATGCCATGGAAACTACCTGTATAGCAGTAGCCACCTCCTGCTTTGAAGTGGGCAGTGCTGTGGCAGAGGAACTAAGTGAGGATGATGTCATAGTAGGAGAGAAGGTAGCAAGGGCTGACTTCTGCTTTGTTAGAGATGACCTGACCGAGAGCTTTACCACTCTCTACATCTCTTGCCTGTTTCTATAAATGGTGACACACACATTCCACAAGTACTCAGCCAGAACACTTTGAGCCTCCCTTGCTTTCATACAACAAAATTTTATATATATATATATATATATATATATATATATATATATACCAAGAAAGTTGTTCCTTGTGCTTAAATGGTGCTTGTTAAACAAAGTAGATTATTTTCGCAGTTGTCATATATTTGAGTCACGGGTCAATACCCACGTCCCTGGATGAAGTATGTCCGAAATATATATATATATACTGCTCGCATGCATACCTTAAGAAAGTACTGTTTTACTGGCTGAGAAGTGTGACTTTCATAAAAAAACAGTACATATTATGACAGTATGCAGTTTCAGATGCATGGCTTGTTTTCAGGATTACATGAAAATTACAAGCCGGTGTGTTTGGGCAGGTTGGCCTCCCCTGATAAAAAGACCCCATGAAAGGAATTTACTCTGAAATGGACCTGTTTCCTATTGAAACTGCTGACATCATACTGTGCTTCTAAGCATACTTTATGCTCTGGTAGAGTTAAGAGGCAAAGCTCTTCATGGTGTCTCCTCTGCAACAATTAAGAGTCTTTCAAATGGCTTATTCAAAAGCTCTTGGCTTCTTCTCCTCTCTCTATCTGTCTACTTTCATTCGTTATGATCAGGATGATCACTTCGGTTTCACTAAGCAAATCGAACTAGAGCCCTGACGAGAATTGGATTTAAATGGAACAAGCATAATCAACATCCGCTGGACCCCCCTCTTTTCCTCCACCTGAGCATTTACACACACTTCTATCAAGACTCATAGGTTTGATAGTCCAATACGTCTTTGCATCTGGGTCTGATATAACATTCAAATCTGCAAAGGCAGCTGGACTGATCCTGAATGACTAGCTTGTGTATGCCTGTGGATTGAGACCGTTGGGTACATAGATCTGCTTTAGATTAGAGGCAAACCACAAACTCATCATAGATTTCCCGTCGGCCGAAAGGTAGAGAGGATACAAGGGTAATGCGGATTTCCAGGATCATAGGATTTCCAAGACATAGTTTGTTTATGTTTGTATAGGCAAATGATTTACCTTTGTTTTGTCTGTCAGTTTTTTATGTTTTTTAAATGATGAAGGAAGACTGTGAAGTGGTGGTAATAAACAGAAACATTAAAATGTGAGGTCTAATAAAGCTTTGAATGAAAGAGTTTGTCTGTGAGTTTTCCACAAAACCCATGAAAGCTTTGAGGAAAACATATTCTAGAAGGCTGTTTGTGTAATCATCAAAACACCGGAACTTAACCAGTACAGCTGCATCTCATGCAGAACGGTAGTAATAGAGGTAACATTAATCTTTGCCTTTGGGGATTCTTTCTTTAGCCCATTCAGGAGCAGCTAGATGGATGGATGACCAAGACTAATGATGTTTCAGTCGCAGATGGAATTGAATGTCTGCTAGTTTAAGCAGTCCTGCTCAACCTGCTCTGAGCGGGAATCAGCAAATGAGGAGGCTAAAGGCTATACCCTCAAGCATCAGTCACTAATGCGCCCCTTGAGGCTAGGGGAGAGAGGTTTACACATACCACAAAGCTATCAAGTACCAGCTGGCTCCCGTTACACTCACCCCCCTAAACCTCACTCCCATCTGGGTCACGGCACCACTGTAACCATTCCTGCTTGACCCTCTCCGAGCAGGATTCAAACCACCGTCAGCCAGCATGGGAGTCAGGTGCGCTAACAAGGAGACTAAAGGCAACAGCCTATACCATCAGTCCCTAATACTCCTCTTAAGCCAGGGGAGTGAGGTTTTCATGGTGGCGAATTCTCAGGGCCAGCAAAGCCTTCTCTGCTGGCCTAACATGCCAAATTAATTTTTTAATTCATGTATTTTTGATCCTTTCATTTTCAATCAACTTTTTTTCTATGTTTTTTTAATCGCTTTCCACTCTTAATTAATCTACAAACAAACAGAGAAAAACTAAAAGTTTATCCAGTCACAATTTATTCCTTGATGCTTACAAGCAAAGTGTGACAACTGTTTCAGAAATCGCATGCCCGAACCAGAAGGTGAAGCAGCACGAGTTTGAGCTCCACCCCCTCAGGCCTTCAAAATTTTTTCAGAATCCTCAGAGCAAATTAATGAGCAACTAAAGACAGATTCATCAGCCAATCAGATTAATTTATTTGTTCTTTAGGATATGTCCCAGTCAAGGCCTTCTAGCTGGTCTTGAGTGACGCAATCATGCTTTAAGTGATGGACGTAATTCATGAGCGAAAATCATAAGATCAATCTGTTTGATGAGTCGGCTGTTATTGCCGTTGAGGAAGAGATCCTTATGGATTTAAAAACAAGTGATGTTCTGCATGACCATGTGATTATTTAATTTATTAAACAGGAAAGGAGAACTGATTTTCACTTCATGTAAATTGGTAAGTGCTGTTTGCATTGTTATAGCAACATCAGTAGTTTTCTAAGTGTGAATTAAGCTTCTTGAGCACTCAGTGTTGGATCAAGATTTGAAAAGTAGTGCTGTGTTCCAATCAACTCAGTCAGATTTTACAACTTCCTTCTAGGAAAAGGCCAATACAATGCAAAGTCAGAATTACAACTTGTAGGCTCGTGCAGAAATTTTCAACACTGATTTCGCTGAGATGAAGGGTCATGATGTCACTCAAACATGTCGACACTCAGGGTGATTTCAGAACGAAAATTATTTTTTAAATTTCAAACAAATTATTTTTTATTTAAATCGCAAATATTATTAGATAAATTTTTCCAGGTATTTTAGACCTCCTTGCTAGATTCATATGAAAAATTATAACTTTTAATGTTGTTTGGGAGACACTCATTTCACAAAACAGTCATGCTACAGTTAAAATTAGGCTTGCTTGAGAATTAAGTGTAATTTCAAGTTCTGGCTTTCATGCGTGGATGTGTTTTTAAAATGTCAATTCACATTATTAGTTAGCTGCGACATAATATATGATGCCCAAAGGCATAGGGAGTCTTATTCATTGTGAAACTGTGTTTTCTTAATGGCATGAATCACACTGAATGCCTAGACTATAAATGCACGGCCCGCCACTGAGCTTACACATACCACACAGCTTTCAATTAAAAGCTGGCTCCTATTACAACAGTGTACTATGAAGGCATATATATTGGCTAGGTTTGATGGGAGAGCGGGGACAGAAAACCAGCACAGAATGATAGGAATTAAGCTCAGGCAGTGTCATAAGATTGAGTGTGTATTTAGCCATCCCCGACCTCATACATTGCAGTGGTAGTCATGAATGAGGAGAGAATTCTATTCTAACATGACTTGACTGTAAGTTGGCATCTTAGCCAGAAGCAGGGCTTCTGAGCATAGAGCATGAAATTCTGAATTTGAATGTCAGCAATCTTATTATTTAAACCTAAAATTTAGGCAGCATTTAGAATGAGATTTTAAATATGCTTGAGTCGACGAACTAAATGATTAATTGAGGTAATAGAATCAACTTTTATTTTATTTGCTTGGTTGTCACAATGAAGTGATCTGTGTATCTTGCCATCTTCACCCCACAAAAGGCACACAATTATAATGGGTTAGAGTTGTAAACATGAAAGATTTAGACTCAGGGTCAAGGGAAGGATCGCAAGTTTCGGCAAACTGCTTGTTTCCAAATATTCAACCAAGCCAATAGAGGGAGCTGCACCTGCTTAAATTTGGAGTGAGTTTGAAATTCAAATTTGTCATTGTAGAAAAAGATGAACCATTCCAATAATTTAATAGAGCCCAGAAATGCATGTCTAACTGGCAGCATTGATTGAGAATTATGAGGTCCTGAAAGTCTGGAATTGATTAAAACAGCTTGAGAAGTTTGTAGATGAAAGCATGCCCCTGGGGAATAATTGCACGCAAATTTTTAGAGTAAGAGTAAGTCGCACTTTGATCGATTTTGTGGAAACAAAAGAGGACATGCACTGAGGAGTGTGGGTGAATTTCTCGAGAGGAAGAGAGGCTATCATTCGTTTACAGTCGAGGTTAATTCCTATGAACTCATAAAAAGTTGGGACCGACTATTTTTCTTCAGAAAGAATCGAGTTTTCATTGATATTTAGACATATAAGAGGTAAGTCTACTAAACAAAACATTTACCGGAAAGTCAATAGAGCAGGCCTTGTGTGGCTAACAATTCCTGGACACCAAAGGGTAACCATCTGGACTATTTTGTGAACTACACAGACTCTTTGACCGCTGCCATGTTTCTTGCCACTTTTTCTTTCATTCAGCTTCTGCCTCTTGTTCTTTTAAGCACAAATGCTTCATGAGCACGTTCTTTCGTTGACCTTTCCATATGTATCTGGTGATGTGCGCTTATGTGTGTGTGTGTGTGTGTGTGTGTGTGTGTGTGTCATTTCGCTATGCTTTGAACTATGATGTGTCATGTCAGCGTGGATTGCTTGTGAACCAATCAAAATGCGATTCAAGCTTTGCAAAGGAACTATTATTGAAGAATGGGGCAGTTAAAAACACTGTCAACTGTTTATTCATGGATATTTCAAATGTCACGACTGTTTGATAGCTTATTGTGCTGAGGGTTAACAGTTGTACTTGAGATGAACAGTTTAATATATTCTGATGCAATGTGTTTGTTTGTGAGTTATGTGTAAACCCTGAAGTTTTGTTTTATAATGTTGAGGGGCTTATTTATTCTCCTTAAATTTAATTTGCTGAATTTGAGGGGCTGCATGATGTTAGCCAATCATAACAATGGGCATATACATTGAAGTTTTAAGAAGGCACTTAGGCCAAAACCGAGTGTTTCAGACAGAGGGCCAAAAACAGGGAGGAAAATTATCATAAATTACTAAATTGTGACTGTTTTGGTGCAAAACCAAAAACAAAATTATAATATGGACCTCAGGGAAGATAATTAAAATTGTGATCCGATCACTCAAGCTACATTCTAAAGTCTCAGGTGATCCAATCACATACATCTCAAATTATCCTACTCATGCACTACATGTTCTTCTTTTCTAGATTGAAAAGTTTGTGGACAAACTTTAGGTTGCCTAGCATGGAAGTTTGAAGGTTTATAGTTTGAAGTAGTTATAAGTTTTAGTTGTTTTAAAAGTTCAAAGTTTAAAGATTATAAGACCATTCAGTCTATCATATATATATATATAGATAGATAGATAGATAGATAGATAGATAATTTGGTTGCTAGGCAGTTACCAAGGTGATACTCAAAAGGCTCCTTGCCACCCAAATAAAATTAGTCAAATAAAAGAAACCTGAAGTCTCTATGATGTTCTGGTATGGATATATGTGATTTGTTACTAGGGTAACCCCATATGGTTGCTAAGCAGTTACCAAGGTGATACTTAACAAGGCTCCTTGCTATCCTTATTGAAAGAAGTCAACACAGAAGTCTCTAAGATGTTCTGGTGCAGAGATATGTGATTTGTTACTTGGTTGTTAGGGCAACCCTATGTCGTTGCTAGGCAGTTACCAGAGTGATACTTAATGAGGCTCCTTGCTATCCTGAGTGAAATAAGTCAACCAGGAAGTCTCTACAATTTTCTGGTGCAGATATATGTGATTTTTTACTTGGTTGCTAGGCAGTTATCAAGTTGATACTAAACAAGGCTCCTTGGTATCCTTAGTGAAAGAAGTCCACATGGAAGTCTCTACGATGTTCTGGTGCAGAGCTATGTTATTTGTTACTTGGTTGCTAGGGTAGCCCCATGTCATTGCTAGGCAGTTAACAGTGTGATACTTAACAAGGCTCCTTGATATCCCGAGTGAAATAAGTCAACACGGAAGTCTCTACGATGTTCTGGTGAAGAGATATAGGATTTTTTACTTGGCTGCTAGGGTAACCCCATGTCATTGCTAGGGAGTTACCAGAGTGATACTTAATGAGGCTCCTTGCTATCCTAAATAAGTCAACCCAGAAGTCTCCATGACATTCTGATCCTGAGATACCCATCTTAGTGATATTAAATGGAAGGGGTTTGTTTGCTAGGGTGCTCTAAATGGTTGCTAGGGCGTGGCTAAGTAGTTTCCATGATGATAATTGAAGACTGATTGCTTACCCAATTCAAACAAGCAAACTCTCATGTCTGTAGGACATTCTGATCAGGTGATATCCATCTAAGCCATTTTAAATAGCAGTCAATGGGTTTTGGTTGCTAGGGTGCACAAAATGATAGACAGACAGACAGACATATATGACAGAGAGAGGGAGGATAAATAGAAGGAACCAGATAGAGACAGATATAAATATTGTATTGACATTGTAAGTGCAGTAATTTAAATAAACTTTGACTGAATATGATAGAAATAAAGATTCAATAGAGTGGCCCTCAGCATTTTAAGAGACAGATAGAAATTGAGATTTGATAGAAGAGCAGCATAAAGCATGTTAATGACTTCTGTTGGTGGCTCAGATTAGAATTTTGACAGTTGGAGTTTGAATAGTCTTGGCTCATCTGAACATTCCATCTTGTAAGTGAATGGGATTTTCCCATTTTTGTTTGTCCGCTGTGGGAAAAATAATAGTGTGCTGTATATAAAGATATAGCATACTATTAGTCTGAAGGTCTGTGGTGCATGTAGCTTAAAAGCTCTCGGAGGAGTTAGAGTCAAAAGTCTCAGAAGTTTAGTCTCAGAATGTTAATAATAATAAGTTTAAATAGGATTTCAATAAGTTGGCTTTCTCAAGCCAACCTAATGAACCCTGTCTACACTTGTATTTAGTGTTGTCCAGTTATGACCAAATCATCGCCAAAGATTGATTGAATATGCTATTAATTAACCAGGCCATACAAATGCAGTAGAATAAACTTGTAATATATACTATAATGTCTCTCTGATTCACTTTTATGAAAACTGGTAAGGACTTTGCAAAAGATAGTTAATCACTTTACGTGTTATATTACCATGAAAGGTAGGACTTCATATTGGGGACAACCACAAAGAACTAATGCAACACCATGCACAGCTGCTCAGCGATACAAATAAACACGTACCATCTGTTTCCATACAACAGGTTAAACATCTTTGAGTTGTTGAACAGATAAGATTCTTCATTAATCAATGTTTGTGGATCCCATTAGCTGTGGACATCATGCACGTAGAATACTAATGGTAACCAAGTGACGGACAGGTTGTGTGAGATAAAACTATTATAAAAACTTTTATACAACTTGAAAAAGTTGATCAATGTGTCAACACTTATTGGCTGCTCTGACCTGCATTTGCCACATGCTTTCTTGCATTTAAGGGAGTGAGTCAATCATTCTCTTTGATGAAATTCCCTTGGGAGGTCTTAACTGTGTGTTGCTTTCCAACGGTGGCTGGGCCATTCCTGCTATGCTGTGTATTTTCATGTCCCTGTCAAATATTTAGATTATTAAATATATTAGAATAAACACATTTTGTTAAGATGGAAATCATATAAGTTAGTTTTCTTTTAGCAAAATCAGTATTGAATTTTAAATAATTTCAATCATTTTGTTTAAAACATGCCGGATTGCACAAACTTGTAACATGGAAAAACTGGCAATCTATTAAGAAATATTCCAGGTGTTTCTTTATTTGATCCTTTTTCTAATCAAAATGTTTAAAACTACTGTAAAAAAAAAATTATAATAATACAAATTGAACTGGGAATATTGAACTGGTAATATATTTAGAGTTTTCTCCTCAATATCACTGTTCATGTAAATCTTGTAATTTCCCTTGAAGTTACAAAAGCCAGTTCCTTGATGACCAGAGCATACCTAGACCATATTTCTGAAAGTCTGGCACACCCTTTTAAAGATTTATCTCCTGATATGAGGCATATAATTTTTTTTCTTTACTGAGTTGAAAAGCTACTGCATTACAAGAATGACCCAGCTGTCCTTTTGCTGTTTTTTCTGAGATGACATGTGCTTGTTATGTCAGCACTGATGAATAAGCGGTGGCCTGGACACCTCCATCCATACTGCCTACATCTCCGGCTGTGGTTCGTTGCCTGAGGCCAGAATGGTGGTGTGGGAGGACTCCTCTGTGTTCACAGCCTCTAGCTACATGCTATCAAATACAGATTGACCCAGAAAACAGTATGTTCGTGCTTTCAGATCTACAAATTCATTGAGAATGTATTAGCTGTAACAACTTTTTAAATGTGACTTTACAGAACAATACACTAAACCAGACTTGGGCAAACTGTGGCCCGTAGGCCAGATCCAGCCCCCCCACATTGTTTAATCTTGACCGTGGATAATTTTTATTTTCATTGGTTATTCCAGTTATCTTGCATTGGGATCAAACACGCCTCCACATGCATTTAACACGCTCAGGGCCAGATAAGACATGCAAACCCCCAAATTAGAGATTTATACTTGTGCAAATTGGAAATATTCTGCCTGCTGTTATAATTAATTTGTGCAATCTGACAACCATGTATGCAAGTGCGCACTTTCTAGCTCTTACTTTCCTCTTTGAACAAAAAGTAGCGATCTCTATTACCATATACTGCTCAAGGAAAAGATGTGATACGGCCACTCAGTGTCCATTCTTGAGGCTGCTTGTACTGTTTGGTGCTATTAAATTTGCGAGAAAACCTTCTGTGATGAATTTAAAAGAGATGCTTTAAAGGGGTCATGACATACTCTTTTTTTATATAATTCTATCATCTTTGAAATTGTTTGCACCAAACAGTCATATTTAATTCATTCCTTTCTCTGACCCTCTGTCTGAAATGCTCAGTTTTAAGCTGCCTGCCCTTTAAGACTTAAATGTAAACACCCACTGTTGTGATTGGCTGACATCATGCAGCCCTTCCAATACAGCCATATTTGAAACACAATCCAAGGAAAATGAACAAACTCAACTAGGGCTGAAATAATTAGTCTATGTTATCAACAAAGTCGACAATAAAAACTTGTCTACAAACATTTTTGTTGTAAAATATTCATTTGATCTCATTTAACGTAACGAGATAACATTGAACTCTAATGATGAAGTGTGAGAGCAGCATTGCAGTTTCCGCCTGACTGAGGAGAGGAAGAATTACACAGCTCACAGTCCAGATGCACTCCAAACTTTCCAAACACGCTTCAGGTGATGTAGATCGCAAAGTGGGAAGTATGAGGGGAATTATAATGCAAAAATACAAAATAAGTAAATACAGAAGCACTCTTGTGAAATAAGCGGAGCTGGAGCTGGAGCTGTCACTCTGCTGAAGCAAAACTTGAGTGTCGAGCTTCTTTAAAGGAAATACCCCGGCATTACACCTTTAATGCAGTTATATTAAATATGAGCCTTTCCCTTCTGCTCCACGGAAGGTTTATGTCCACCCTGAGCTCGCCTTAGGACACCTGCATTACCATTTGACAGGTGTACCGCCCCAGTCACACTCTGTCACAGGGATGCTCATCCCTCGAGCACGCATGCTTAATGCAGCTAGATTATAATGTGATGGCTCGCGACTTATTGTATCATAATATGTGTGTCATTGTGCATTTCTTATCCTGAAGAAAATTGGCAATACGCAGCTTTTTTAATAAGAGAGAGGTTTTTTGTGTGTGAGTTAAAGATTGATTGAAGTGAACGGAAAGGTGAGAGAAGGTTGTCTTCACCCCATTATACACTGCAACAAAATATGTTTTTGATTTGTTTAAGTATTGGCTTGTTTTCCGATATAAATATCTAAAAATCCTTTACTTTAGCTTCTATATTGCAGAAGAAAAATTTTTTATCTGAGAATGTTGAATATAATATTAAAAATACAAATATTTGTAAATGTCTAAAAAATCCTTTAAAAAAAGATGCATTCACCTGAGAAGAAGCATATTAGATATTTAGACTTGGTTTTAGAGAATACATCTTGTATATGAGTATATGTTGTCTTTACTGCACTCACAGAAGTATATAACCAAGTGAAAAAATACACTTATTTACACTTCACTTATATTTAAGATGCATTCTCTTAAAGCAAGTCTAAATATGTTATATGTTGTTTCTCAAGTAAATGTATCTTGTTTTAAGGATTTTTAGACTATTTTAAATTGATAACAAGACAAAAACACTTGATAACATTAGGACTTTTAACAGTTAATTTCTTACTGAATTAAACTTCGAATTTCATTTAGAGGTATTTTTAAATTAGGATTTTGTCCTCTTTTTTTGTTAATAAGCACGTTTGATACAACCTTTTAAGTTGGAGCACAAGCTGAATAATCGTTAAGAGCTAATGTGTGGCAGGCGGAGGGCGGGGCCGGGTCGTGATTATACACACCTGGTCCCTTATCAGGCCTCCGAGAGGGATAAAGGCCGATGGCAGATGGTGGTGCGACGAGAGAGAGATAGTTTACGGACATGTCCGTCATGTGTGTATGTTTGTCTTTTGGTTTAAGTTATTCATTAAAATATTATTTATATTGCCAAGCCGGTTCTCGCCTCCTCCTTCCCATTGAACCCCTTTACATAATGATTAATCATTGCAATAATTGCCGAATAGTTGAATAATCGTTCTAATAATCGGTAGTTTAATCGATTATCAAAATAATCGTTAGTTGCTGCCCTAAACTCAACACAACATTAATACTACATTTCAGGGTTAACACCTAACGGCACAGTTGGGTGCTAAAATGGTCCAGTATGCCTACCAGCACAACAGCAAAACAGTGCAGTTGAATAAAACACAATGGGGTCTCCATTTTAGATTTATAACTTGACATCGCATCTTTTAAAAGTGGCATGAGATGTATGATAATGGTCAAAGCCATTTATCTATTGCACAATTATTTAGAAAAACATTTAAATCCAGATAGGCACATAAAGTCCACTTTGGATGAAGCTCTCATGACAGGCCCATCTCTCTCCTCTTCAGCTGTCTGTCTGAGCACCAGTGGGCGGGGCCAAGGGTGCAACGATGGAAAAATGGCCATTGCATATGCAAATGTATTTGGTCTTTGTGACATCACAAGTTTCACAAATTCCAAACAAGCCATTTTTGCAGCTTGGTTTAAATAAAGGCTCTTTTTCTATTAAGGAGGAAGTTTTCAATGGGGGCTTGGGTAGCTCAGCAAGTAAAGATGCTGACTACCACACCTGGAGTTGCAAGTTCGAATCCAGGGCCTGCTGAGTGACTCCAGTCAGACTTCCTAAGGCTCGGTTGCTAGGTTGAGTAAAGTCACATTTGGTTAACCTCCTTGTGGTCGTTATAATGTGGTTCTTGCTCTCGGTGGGGCATGTGGTGAGTTGTTCGTGAATGCCACAGAGAATAACACGAAGTCTCCATGCGCGCTAGGTCTCCGCAATAACACGCTCAATAAGCCACCTGATAAGATGCGCGGATTGACGGTCTCAGACGCGGAGGCAACTGAGATTCGTCGTCTGCCACCTGGATTGAGGCGAGCCACTACGCGACCATGAGGACTTAGAGCACAATGGGAATTGTGTATTCCAAATCGGGAAGAAAAATCCAAATAAAAATAGGAGGAAGATTCAGTTCTGAAACTTACAATATGTTTTTATATTACAATGACGTCTTATATGACAAAAGATCAAGGAAAATTGTATTCCTCATTGCCTTTAATAAAATTCAAACATCGATCTTGGCATCATTGACACGCGGAGTAGTAATCATTGACAAGTGAGCAAAATCAAACGAGAAAATAATATGTATTTTATTTGTGTCATTTAGAAATGTAAGTCTGTCACTCCGGTATGCAAATCTTACTCTTGCAGTAATTATTCATCATAGTCAAGCAATCTGTTTTATTCAGTTATATGCTGAATAGGAAGCCAAACCATTGTTGGATAAACCATTGATGAGACCGACATCATTACCCTTTTAACACGTAAATGGGTAAAGTTTTGAGAATAAAATAAGTAAACAGGCCCGCTTTGCCTCAAACATTAAAAGAAGCTTTCAGAATAATTTTCTTTCTTTTTCTCCCCAATTAAAATAGACTCCTGATACAGAGAGTGTTAAATTGAATAATAAATTACAAGGGAAGTATTAAAATAAATCATTTATAATTATGCTCAGCCTTTATTCCGTTTTTTAATGCCTGATAGAAAAGTAGCCTATTAATTTGTAGAGCAATACGTTAGAATGGTCCCATCAGTCACAAATACACTTCAGAAAAGTGTGCATCATTCATTAGAATGTGTACAGAACTATTTCTGGGCTTAAAAGATACAAGAACCAAATCAATGCGGAAGATTGTATCTCAAAAGGAGTACAATGTGTCCCCCATGCACTATTTAAAGCCCGATTTGGACGTTGTACCAAAATAACTGCCCACCCTTGTACTAAACCCTCCCTGTCACAGAAAATTATGTCCCACTAAATCATCATAGGATGTGTGGCCAGTGCCCATATCTATCCCAAATGAAATACTTAGTCACTATGTAGATTATGTATTCATATTTAATTTGTTCTAAAATAGAATTCATAGAGACGCTAACTTTATATACTGTTTATATTTTTGTGGGGTATAAAGTCAGACATGTCAAGGTGATGTAACTCCTGAGATTGTAATAAAAAAACAAAGGCTCATTAAAAGGCAAACAATATTGGGGGGGAGAGGGGAACAAAACATTAGGTTATTTGCAACCCTGGTTTTCTGATAACAGGAGTGAGTTATCTCGCTATGGAAATGTCTGGCATGAAAGATCATGGAAGCAATTAATAACACAATATCTGTCTAATGACAGACAAGTAACAGCAGTTACCAGGAAGCCTGAATTTCTGATATAAACTGCTATCACCTGCCATTATATCATTTTTAGTATATCTCTTCCTCGTGCTGCTGCAAGGAGGGACGTTTGGTGAGATACCTCACTCCTGTTATCAGAGAACCAGGGTTACATATGCACGTACCTATTTGCCTATTGTAACACAGATTTATTCAAATTTTGTATTATTATTTTTTGAAAGAAAAGTAAAATTAGAGAAAGATTTTTAAAGTTGTATTGAACCAGGAATATTCCTTTAAGTCTTCAGCTTCTCAAATTTTTCTACTGATAAAAAGACCAGAGTAATCTCACATGTGTCTCCTTTAGAGTTTCTGAAGACATCTCAACCACATAATGTGTTCAGTTCTACCAAGATGCCTAAGTCTGCTAAAGATTTCAATATTAATTCACATTCATTTTGAAAGAGCTATACTTTTATTTTAAGTCAACAAATATCAGATGTGTGTCTCTTTTTATTTCTCCTAAGAAATAAAACACTTTAAAAATAATAATAATAATAATAATAAAATGTCATCATCAAATTCTTACAAGATCAAAATGTCTGAGATATGATTTCCACATTTGTTTCAAAGCTCTATAATCTTACTGTAAGTCACTAAAGTGAAAGTAGCCTATGTAGAAAAGAGAACAAATACGTTAACCAGGGTTTCTATGGTTTCAAATTTTAAATTAGTTTTTATTTCTATTTAATTTTGAATTTGACATTTTAATTTAGTTTAGTTTTATCTAACATTATCCCTATCTAAGAATCGGGGTAATGGGCAAAAATCTTTGTTTGCACTAAATGTAAATAGCACCTGCCACATTGTGCAGCTATTTGCACTCAAATAGTCTGGTGGAAACATTGAAATTTAAGGCAAACTGCTCCTGTAGCATTGCTGCAGTGGAGTGGGATGTAACAATGGTGTGAAAAATCTTTTCTTTTGTGGACAACCTGGGTTCGATCCCACTTTTCCCCATTTTGTTTCCTGTCTCCACTTTTAAAATATCCTTTAAAACTAATTATGCTAATAAACAAAAATAAATATAAAGGTTGATTTCCTTCACAATGATTTGGCCACTGTGAAGGTTAGGAATTTCTCATGGTTCGAAATTAACCATGTTTTTAATATAGTAACATTTTAGAAACCATGTTTTTGGCAATAGTTTTAACTTTTAACTTTTGTAAGGAAAGGTTAAGGTTAGGTTTAGGGGTAGCGGTTGGTTTTGGTGTAGGGTGTCTGTGGGACTATTCTCTCTAGACAGTAGCATACCTAGCATGATTTCTTAGATGGTCTCTGAAACATGACCCATCTACAAAATAGTCTGCCTCTGCATCAATGATTGGTGTTGACTCTAGATATGGTCTTAGATGAGTAAAAGCTAGGGAGTCTATTACACATTCATGAGGTGTTCCCTCCCCTTCTAGAGGAATGCAGTTGGTTGGGTTTATTGTTGTACATCGTTTTATGGTTATGTCTGGGTAAGTTAGCAGTGTTAAATATGTCAAACACCTGCTTGAGTTAGAACAAATCTACTTTGCTCTGTTACTTTGTGATTAGAGTAAATTATTACTGGATAGCCCATTGTCAAAGTAGAAGCTTTGTCATAAGTAAAATACACTGCTGCAAGTCCTTGATAGCATGACAGGTAGCCTTGTGCTACATTGTCCAATTTTATGCTATAACAAGCAATTGGTTGCTTTTTTCTTCCACTGCAGGTTTCCTGCATTAAGACTGCGGATGCATATCCATCTCTTCTATCTGCTACATACAAATGAAATGGTTTGGCATAGTCTGGGTTTGCTAGAGCTGGAGCTGTCTGAATCGCTTTTTTCAATGATTCAAAGGCTATCAATGCATCACTATCCCATGTTAGTCAAGCTTGGAGATTCTGATGCCCTGTCTGTTTCATCAGTGCCCTTAAGGAAGCTGTTCTGATAGTATAATCTTCCATCCAATCAGCCCTAAAATCTGTCATGTCTAAAAAGGTCATAATTTGTCCCACTGCTTGTTTATGAGGTGCTTTATGCCCTCCAATTGGCTTGGTGATATAGCAGTTTTATGCACAATGATTCATCCTAAATATTCTTAATTGCATATATGGTAACATGTGGAGCTGAATTTGGCAACTGAAAACCACATTTCTCAATTTATAGTGCTGCTCAAAATTCTTTTAATTTTTTTCCATCAACAAAGCACTTGAACGCGACATACTCGTAATTATCACTTCAGGAGTGGTAAGTAGGATAATGCCGATACCACATGAAGGCAGCATAAGCCCCCGGTTCACGAGGACATAGAACAAACAAGAGATGTTGTCCACCTGGACATAAGACTATTCCAGTTCCTCCTACACCACACCAGACTTCTCTCTGACAGTAAATGGGTGGCTGTCTACTTGCATGTTGTTATTTGCAGACCTTAATGTTAAGTGCTGTCCAATTGGAAAATTGGAAAAAGTGAATGCATCTACAGTACATGCGCTAGAACAGGGGTTCTCAACGGGGGCGTTCAAAGGATGCCAGGGGGCGCTGAGAGCAAAATAGTGGGGGGATTAAGTTACAAATGGTGGGCTTTTATCACTCATAATAATCAAATCTATTGTCAAGTTCCTCCTTGCATTAAAATGTTTATCTAGACATGGAGTATATCAGTTGGTTCTCAATTATATGGATTGGTATGCATTCATCTGATTTTGAAGTCTAGCAACGCATCTGAAGTATCTGGTTTAGCAGTGTCAAATACACAGGCAGAGGCACAACCTCCGCTAATGCAACTGTATGGCTCTGTAGATGGATATGTCTCAATGGACAGAGCAGCGTGAGGCAAAGAAGGTGCATTTTTACTCACAGACTGGTCTCAAGCTCTTAAATGCACAGCTCTGCGAGAATTAGTGAGAAGCATGGTACAAGAAGCGGAAACCATTTGAAGTCGGCACATAATTATACATCACCACCCTTGGATTTACTAAAGTAACACTAACTGTACTTTAGGGAGAAATAGATTGATAAAAAATATTATCATATCACTACTTCAACTCTATTACATTTGTCATAGGCTGCATTAGGGGAGTGAGGGAATATGATACATTTTTGTTACTAATAAATATTTATATTTTATTTTTAAGAGTAGGTCTACTGTTTATAATTTAAAAAGTGTCATAGTTTGTTTTATAGAAATCATGTTACATCTAACGATGGTACTGAAGAAGATCCAAAATCCATCTATTTTTATAGATAACCTTAGTGTTGTTGATACGAGTAAATTTACATCTGTATCCAACTCAAAATCAATGCTGTACTATAGAATGAGCATTCCAGTGGGACCAAATATGCAATATTTTATTTATTTATTTATTATAATGGTCTTTTCACTTATTTATTTTAAAAGGGTAGTATGTTTGCTTAGTCATACACAGGGTTATATTTGTATCATTCAAAATGACTTCTGCTTCTTTCTGATTTGAGCTTATCCTTCTGAAGACCTGGCTTGTTGTTAACTAAGCATGTAAATTATGAAATTATGAGAGTGACTGAATGTGTACATAGATGAATGGACATTGAATGAATGTTACATTTATATAGCGCTTTTCTGAAACTACACTCAAAGCGATTTACACAGTGAACAGGGGACTCCCTTCAACCACCACCAGTGTGCAGCATCCACCAAGATGGAGTAAAAACAGTTTGACAGCTTAATTTTTTGCATCTTTTTGGGGTAACTCTGGAAGTGTTCTGTTAATACATAAACTATAGTTACTTAAAATAAACTTAAGTAAATAAAAACAAAATAGAAATGTGTACACAAAATAAAAACTACACTGTAACTAGCAATGCCATTAGAAAACAGCATAAAAATAAAAACTATTTTGAAAATGCAAAACTATAAACATTATTGAACGGTTTCCAGTGAGAATCTGAGCACTGAACAGTCAGACAGGGCTTGAACAAAAGTAAACTATTCTCTCACTTTATTTGCATTAATTCTTAGATAAATTCATGTTGATTTCAGCTATACTGGCTGTAATACAGTGAGAGGAATGCATATTTTATAAATTGTCCCCACTCCAACCCAACCCAAACCCAAAACCTAAACCTAACAATCTATGGAGTAACCATTTAATGATAGAGGGGAAAATGCAACCTCTGAATCACACTTGTTACTGGTTGTGCAAACGCAATTACTTCCTGGTTTCAATGAATGATGTGAACCCGGGTATCCCACACTGCTGACGAAATGCTCTTCCAGTCGCACCACAAGGGGAGGTAAACATGCAATAATGTCTGATGGGACATGGCCCTTGTCAGTGAGTCGGCATATTGTGGCCGATCCTTGGGTAATGGAACTTTTGGAAACAACATGTCAACTTCCCATGTGATCATGTTGGTTTTGTATATCCAGTGACAGCTGATAGCAAAATGAGTAATCACTAGCAACCAACAAGTTTCTGAAATATTCAAATGAGTTTGCTAAGGATCTCGCCACTCTCTTTGTCCCCAAGGTTATTTTGCTCTGTTCATAGAATCAGCTCATAGAATTATGCTGGGCCAGTTTTAAGATAGATTAATGTGTCATTGGACAGGAACAGTCTTTTATCAGACGTCTACAATACCATCTGGTCCAATCAAAGTAATGTCAATGAACACCCACACTGCACACGACAGCAGCAAACCTCAGATTCACTCAGTCTGTTTCTCTTTCTTGAACAGATGAGCTCTCTAGTGATGCTGAATACAATGATGTCTGTGATGTAGAGACATAATATGCATGTAAAAACAATACAGGAATGAAGTAGTTCAGGCTGCTGAAGAACCATCTTGTGTTGATGGTTCTACATGATATGAGAATGAAGATATGATTTTCATGTAGTCACAATGAGCCTTCTAATGTCTGTTGATGATGAAGTACACGGCTGTAGTATGTTTGAGAATGTTTGTCCCACAAACCAATTTTTCAGCCGATTTTCAGTCATTTATTCATAGTCATTTAAGTATCTGAGGAAATCGGTGTGCAACCCTCCAAACACATTTAGTACGTTTAACATTTTTATTTGAGGTGGTCAATGGGGCGAACTCTTGCGGCCTTGGCACTGACAAATGAGCTTCATCTAAATCAAAGAACTAACAAGCCATTCTGCTGCTCTCATCTGGTCCTAACTTTACCATCTGCAAACAATTTTTTTTAAATTTAATGTTTTAATTAATTTAATTATAGAAACGATGTCTAACCAAAATATAGCTGCAAGCAGCAATTGTCGGTGTCAAGATAATTTAAAGCCTGCGGGAGGTGGCACATGCTGGGCATGATATGCCATAGCTATGGCTTCACTGTGGGTGATCATCTGCTTCGAGACAGCGCTTCCTTTCCGCTGTCCACCAAAGCAGACAAAGAGCTGCTTAGAGACTCTTGCTCCAAATAGATGTGTAAAGTGGACACCAGACACAGAAATGTCAAGGATGTGTCTGCCTCCTCCTGGGGCAGCACTTGCAGGTTCACCACCTGATCCTTAAATGTTATTTCATGCCTCTTGCAGAAAATCTGAAGATGACGCTAATTGGCTCACACTTATTTAATGACGTAATGACGCAATTGGGAATGATATTCCCTCATGCAATGCGAACAGTAGCTGCCAATTGTTTCAGCCCATGTGCCAAGCATACAACAGCGTAAAAGAAAGCTTAAAAATATAAAAACTATGGATTTATTCCTGTACCAACACTGAGAACCTGGGAAGCAAGAGTAAAACCTTCATCCTGATTATAAAATCTGACAAAAGTTTGGGGAGAGGACCACCCTGCTGCCATGTCCTCCAAGGATGCACCTCTAGCCAACGCCCATGAGGATGCCACTCTCCTCGTAGAATGAGCTCGAATACCCAAAGGCGAAGGTAAACCACATATTTCAAGCACTCAAAATTTTTTCAACAAGCTAATGAGACCCTCTGCTTAGAGACTGAAACACCACTGTTATGGCCACCAAAGTATACTGCTCTGACTTATGCCACTGGCTAGTACGGTTGACATAAAACCGCAGAACCCTAACAGGGCACAACATTTGTAATCTTTCACTCTCATCCGACTCAAATGGGGTGGAGTGAGAGACTGCAAATTAATAGTCTGCGAGTGAAACGGTAGAGATAACTTTAGGTAAATAGCCCAAACACGAAATCCATACACAAAGGATTGATCGACAGGGCATGCGAATGACCTCTTAAATGATGCCAATGTCAAAAGCAGGGCAGTTTTAAGAGTCAAAAACTTGAGACACCCAAGAGCACCATTAAAACCACAGATAAATCCCATAAGGGTATGTGGACAGGGTGAAAAAGAGTTGCTGCCAAATCCTGCCCCACGCCTGAAACAACATGCCCATTCTCACTGGAATCTCCAAAATCATCCGATCCAGGAGAGTGACCAAAGTCAAAAACCATATGTGAGATGGCCAATACAGCACCACTAATAGGAGCTTGATTCTCCCAAACCCTCTGCAGAACAGTGGGCAGCAGGCTGATTGGCAGAAACACATAGACGCATTGTCAGTCACAAATGCACCAGCACATCAATGCCCAGCTTCAGGGTGCGAGAGTGAGAACCACAGCGGACAGTGTGACATCTCGCTCGGGGTGAACAGGTCCATATCCACTCTGCCAAACCTCCTCCAGATCTTTTCCACAATCTGAGGATGTAATGTCCATTCTCCGGCTATCAAACACTGTCTGAACAGGAGATCCACCCCAAATTCAAACGGCCCAGAACATGTATGGCTTGTAGAGACAGCACAATGTCCTGCACCCATAGAAGTGTGTGACGTGCCAGCCTCAGCATAGCATGAGAGCACACTCCTCCCTGGAGGTTGATGTAAGACACCACTATCCTGTTGTCCGACTGGATGAGGTCATGACTTTCCTTCAGGAAGGAAAAATCTTAATGCCAACAGCAACGGCAACATCTCCAGGCAGTTTATGTGCCAATCTAGCCGCTGGCCTGTCCATATTCCGTAAACTGGACAGCCTTCGTACACAGCGCCCCAACCCATGGAGAAGGCATCTGTTGTTATCACTTTGTGGCGACACACCTGTCCCAACGGAATGCCGACATCAGAAAGTGGGTCCGTGTCCATGGTAACAGAGCTTGGAAACAAACACGCATCACTTTGAAGGGACAAAGCACATGACTCAGCAGATGTAGTTATTTGATGGATAACATGCCCAAGTGAATGACAGCAGATGCCATGATCAAAAGCCCCAACAGCCTGTAATGTTCTTGCAGTGAGATCACGTGCCTCTCTGAACACCGCTAGACACTGACGCAATGACTGAACTCGAGCCGTAGACAGTCTGTTGCCTTGAACAGGACATTTTTCTCCAAGTTGACTCACTCCCCCAGTTTGTGGTGGCTGAGAATAACTTCTCGATGTTGAGCAGCCAAACTCTCTGAGTGAGTTAACACCAACCAGTCGTCGAGATAACTCAAATTGCCTATCCCTTGAAACCTGAAAGGGGCCAGAGCTACATCTATGCATTTCATGAGCATGTGTGGCACAAGTGATAGGAAGGATGCGAAACTGGTACACTTTGCCCCCAAGAGCGAATCTGAGAAAGTGCCTGTATTTCAGCGCAATCTGAATGTGAAAATAAATGTCCTTCAAATCTATTGTCACAATAGTAACAGTATTTTATTAATTTATTCATTTAGCCTCCTGAAATTACATTTCATTAAAGTGCAATTTCATCGTCTCATAACCAGAATGTGATGCAAGCTATCCGTCTCTCTTTAGGACCAGGAAATAATGTCTGTAAATTCCACAATCTCCCTGAGGAGGAGGAAACTCCTCTATTTCTCTGAACGGGGCATCCTGAACAGAAATGACTGTAGGTATTACCCTGTTGAATATCCATGTAACCACCTGAATTAAATAACATAACCATGCTTTATCGTACAAATTATTCCAAATCGATTCCGTCTGTTACTGCTGCCAGGCCAATAGATGGGCAGACAAAGGGATTAAAGCTTGATTCTACATTGCACACAGCATCGAGTAACTACTAGAAGGCACCATAATCTTACTTTTGGCAGTTACTCCCCAATCAGGGTCACAGCAGAGGGAGACATCTGTGACTTCACTACTGAGGCTGATTGAATAAGAGTAAATTGAGTACTGAGAATTGGTTAGACACTAAAGCCTTCACAGCATATACAATGGGAGAACCATGTGTAGTGCTTGAGACAAAGTGCTATTGTGCATTGGAGAGAGTTACGCATGCCCCTTGAAACTTGGCAAGGGTGGCAGAGGGAAGATTGTAGTAATATATATGTTCAACATTAATTCCACAACATGATTAATGGGGCGAGACTGAAACAGAAGATGTTTAGTGTTAGAGTACTTACTTTTATGAATGTTCAATTTCCTCAATAAAAAGTATTAAATAAAGACTTAATTGGAATTCCATATCTTTGGAAAACTGAATATAAAAAAGTTCTGAACCAATTATACACATAAGGCTAAAATGTGATACACAAAAAAGCAAGTGATCCATCATTGACAATCAGAGAAAACGATTATTGAAATCAATATTTAATCCGCTATTGATATCAACTCGTCCCCCATGCAAATCGGACCACAGCTCTGTTCTTCTTCTGCCCGCTTACAGGCAGAAACTGAAATGGGAAGCACCCACCCTCAGAACGATCCAGTGCTGGTCGGACCAATCAGACTCTGCGCTACTAGCCACGTAAAGCCACGGGTCCAGACGGCATTCCGGGCTGCGTCATCAGAGCGTGCACGAATCAACTGGCAGGTGTTTTTACGGACATTTTCAATCTGTCCCTCTCCCTGTCTGTAGTCCCCACATGCTTCAAAACATCAACCATTGTGCCTGTACCGAAGCAACATCCGTAAAGCCATGGGTCCAGACGGCATTCCGGGCCACGTCATCAGAGCGTGCGCGAATCAACTGGCAGGTGTTTTTACGGACATTTTCAATCTGTCCCTCTCCTTGTCTGTAGTCCCCACATGCTTCAAAACATCAACCATTGTGCCTGTACCGAAGCAAGCCACAATCACTTACTTAAATAACTGGCGTCCTGTTGCTTTGACCCCCATCATCAGCAAATGCTGTGAGAGGTTAATCAGAGATTACATCTGCTCTGTTCTGCCCACCTCTTTGGACCCATTGCAGTTTGCCTACCGCAACAACCGCTCCACTGATGATGCCATTGCATCTACACTACACACTGCTCTCTCCCACCTGGAAAAAAGGAACACATATGTGAGAATGCTGTTTGTAGACTACAGCTCAGCATTCAACACCATAGTGCCCTCCAAGCTTGATGAGAAACTCCGGGCTCTGGGCTTAAACAGCTCGCTGTGCAGCTGGATCCTGGATTTCCTGTCAGGCACATGTCAGGTGGTTAGAATGGGCAGCAACACCTCCTCATCACTGACCCTCAACACTGGAGCCCCGCAGGGCTGTGTTCTCAGCCCACTCCTGTATTTCCTGTACACACAAGACTGTGTGGCAACACATAGCTCCAATGCCATCATTAAGTTTGCTGACGATATGACGGTGGTAGGTCTGATCACTGACAATGATGAAAGAGCCTACAGAGAGGAGGTGCACACTCTGACATGCTGGTGTCAGGAGCACAACCTCTCCCTCAACGTCAGTAAAACCAAGGAGCTTGTAGTGGACTTCAGGAAGAAAGATGGAGAACACAGCCCCATCACCATTAACGGAGCACCGGTGGAGAGAATCAGCAGCTTCAAGTTCCTCGGTGTCCACATTACTGAGGAACTCACATGGTCCATCCACACTGAGGCCATTGTGAAGAAGGCTCACCAGCGCCTCTTCTTCCTGACATGGCTGAGGAAGTTTGGAATGAACCACCACATCCTCACACGGTTCTACACCAACACTGTAGAGAGCATCCTGACTGGCTGCATCACCGCCTGGTACAGCATTAGCACCGCCCACAACTGCAAAGCCCTGCAAAGGGTGGTGTGAACTGCCAGAAACATCATCAGAGGTGAGCTTCCCTCCCTCCAGGACATATATACAAGGCGGTGTGTGAAAAAAGCTTGGCGGATCATCAGAGACTCCAGCCACCCGAGTCATGGTCTGTTCTCACTGCTACAATCAGGCAGGCGGTATCGCAGCATCAGGACCTGTACCAGCCGACTACATGACAGCTTCTTCCCCCAAGCAGTCAGACTGTTGAACAATTGATCTCTCATGATCAATAATTTGCACTGCACTTTATTAAACTATAATCTCACACTGGACTGTCAACATATTCTCCTCAATACAACTACTTTATATATATATATATAATGTATACTCTTTACTTATTGTATTGAATACTGTGTATTCTATATTGTGTGTATTGTTTACTGTAGATTGTATATAATTATTGTGTTGTGTAAGTATGTGTACATTTGATATGTAAATTGTGTTGTGTAAGTATGTTGTTTACTGTAAATGGTATATGTCTCGTCACTGTCATGACTGCTATGTTGCTCGGAACTGCACACAAGAATTTACCTACTGTTGCACTTGTGTACATGGTAGTGTGACAGTAAAGTGATTTGATTTGATTTTTTTTCTGTTGCATGGAAACTCCAGTCCTCTCTGATTGGTTGAGAGGATCAGCAGCAGGGACTGCTGGGTAGTAGTCTGCTGTGGAGCTCGTACTGATGAGAGCTCAATTGAAGGGTGCATCAAGGGTGCAAAGGGGGCGCTCATGAGCACCCCTCTGTGTTCTAAAATGTCAAAAAGGACAGCATACAGGCTCATAGACTACGCGGGAATGCACAAATGAAGGCCACGAGACCGCAAGTCCACATCAAGTGTGCAAATCAGGACAGGGCCACTGTTGTAAACCTGAGCGATTTGAATCTGGGATAGCCCACGTGGCATGGCTGCCGCTGACTAGCAGGAACAAGCAATCTTTTCCTGCACCTAATGTGAAGAATAATGTATAGAATAAAGTTTCTATTAATGTCTATAGCATTGTCTCTGTTGAGTTGTAGCTTTATTAATTAAGACAAACTGATGTGCACAATAACCTATACCAAGGTCTCATTTTGTTCAACTGCATTGTCTAATTTCTTCAAACATAACAATGCACGCTGTAAAATATGATACTCCTGATGCATAGCAAATAACTTGTTTTCTTTTGCAATGCTGATGTAAGCTTTTGGTTTAATTAAACTTGAAAGTGAAATGAAAAGAACTTAGTCTAGACATTTTCTTTTTTGCTGCAAAAGATTGCCTAATAGGCATTACACTGGTATGAGTGCAGAAAAACTTCAGACTTCACATCTAATCATTTGATGCCCTCGGGTTGTACTGCAGAGAGCAGCAGATGCTTTGTAAGAGAACCCTCAACCTGAGACACATATGGAAGATACCAAAGCCACATCTAGCAGACTGCTGATAAAATATTTTGGACATCTTTTAATTTGTGTCAGTTTATTTTAACAGCTGTGTTGGTCAGGCCACAGGGCTTAACGCTGGAGAATTTAAAGGACATTTTGTATTTCTGTAATACTCTAGGATCATAATTTTGAGGCAGTCATTGAAAGTGACAAAAGACAGTATTACATGATTGTAACGATTACCCTGTCTTGTTTCTCTGTTGCCCTTCTTGTTTTCCATCTTGTCACTTTTACACTTCTTAGTTTTCACTTTAGTCCCTTATTTAACTCCATAGTCCACCCTGTCTCGTTTCACTGTTGCCCTCTTGTTTTCCATCTTGTCACTTTTGCACTTCTTAGTTTTCACTTTAGTCCCTTATGTAATTCCATAGTCCTTGTTAGCGTTCGTGTTCACTGTTCATTGTTTACACCTGCCCTTGTTAATTTGCCTTTGGTTTCTGTTAATCACCTTGTTATCTTGTTTGAGTTCTGTTCTTTCATTGGCCACCTATCCCATGTTTGTGTATTTATACCCCGTGTCTTTGTTCTGTCTTTGTCGATCGTCGTTTGATGTTTAACCTGATGTTTCTTTCCTTCCCGAGTTCCCTGTTCGTGTCAACCTTGGTCAGCTCATTCAGTTTATGTTTCATTTCCCCATCGTGGGTTGTTGCTTTGTGTTTTGCCCTGTTAAATAAAGTTCAACTGCGTTTGGATCCGCATCTCCTCGTCAGCCTCATTACTCGAGCGTAACAGAACGATCGAACCACACAATGGATCCAGCAGTTTTTCGAGCGAATTACGATCTGCTCAGCCTGAAGCAAGGGGACCGACCTATAGAAGACCACATCCACGACTTTCTGGCTCTGGCAAACGTTTCAGACTTTCCTAATTACTCCCTCGTGGTCTTCTTCCGAGGCAACCTGAATGACGGGCTGAAGGAGCGGCTGCCACCGGCAACGCGCGACTGGACGCTTCACGCGTTCGTTGAGGAGACCCTACAGATCTGCGGTTCTCATTTAACAGTGGACATCATCGAGGAGAACCCCGTAGCGCCTCCCGCAGAATTGACCCTCCATTCGCCCGTGGTTCGTCCTTTCGCGCCGGTCAACGAGCCAGGGCGGTCCTCTTCGTCTGCCCGGAGAAGGAGGAGAAGACGGGCTTCCGCCTCCCGGCCCGCGCCTGCCACGGTGAGCGAGCTAGAGCCCACGCATGTCACGGTGAGCGAACTAGAGCCCACGCATGTCACGGTGAGCGAGCTAGAGCCCACGCATGTCACCGTGAGCGAGCCCGAATCCTCGTCAACCACGGTAACCCAGCCAGAGCCTGTAGCCTCAGACGTCAATGAGCCAGTGCCGCAAGCCTCAGACGTCAGTGAGCCAGTGCCGCTAGCCTCAACCGTCAATGAGCCAGTGCCGCAAGCCTCAAACGTCAATGAGCCAGTGCCTGTAGCCTCGACCGTCCCTGAGCCAGCGCCTGTAGCCTCGACCGTCCCTGAGCCAGCGCCTGTGGCCTCGACCGTCCAAGAGCCAGTGCCCAAAGCCACGACCGTCCAAGAGCCAGTGCCCAAAGCCACGACCGTCCAAGAGCCAGTGCCAGTAGCCGTGACCGTCCAAGAGCCAGTGCCAGAAGCCTTGACCGTCCAAGAGCCAGTGCCCAAGGCCGCGACCGTCCTAGAGCCAGCACCCCTCAAGCCTCTCGAGTCTTCCAGGGCTCCTCCTCCCGAGCTTTCCAGAGCTCAGCCATCCGAGTTTCCCGAGCTTTCCAGAGCTCAGCCATCCGAGTTTCCCGAGCTTTCCAGAGCTCAGCCATCCGAGTTTCCCGAGCTTTCCAGAGCTCAGCCATCCGAGTTTCCCGAGCTTTCCAGAGCTCAGCCATCCGAGTTTCCCGAGCTTTCCAGAGCTCCACCTCCCGAGCTTTCCAGAGCTCTGCCTCTCGAGCCTACCAGGGGTCCGCCCCTCAAGCCTCTCGAGCCTCCTAGGGCTCCGCCTCTCAAGTCTCTCGAGTCTTCCAGGGCTCCGTCTCTCAAGCCTCCCGAGCTTTCCAGAGCTCCGCCTCCCGAGCTTTCCAGAGCTCCGCCTCTCGAGCCTTCCAGGGCTCCGCCTCTCAAGCCTCTCGAGCCTGCCAGGGCTCCGTCTCTCAAGCCTCCTGAGCTTTCCAGAGCTCCGCCCTCCGAGCTTCCCAGAGCTCTGCCTCTCAAGCCTCTCGAGCCTTCCAGGGCTCCGCCTCTCAGCCCTCTTGAGCCCACTAGGGCTCCGCCCCTCAAGTCCCTCGAGCCTTCCAGGGCTCCGCCCCTCAAGTCTCTCTAGTCTTCCAGGACTCTGTCTCTCAAGCCTCCCAAGCTTTCCAGAACTCCGCCTCTCGAGCCTGCCAGGGCTCCGCCCCTCAAGCCTCTCGAGCCTGCCAGGGCTCCGCCCCTCAAGCCTCTCGAGCCTGCCAGGGCTCCGCCCCTCAAGCCTCTCGAGCCTGCCAGGGCTCCGCCTCCTGAACCTCTCGAGCCTTCCAGGGCTCCGCCCCCCGAGTCTCCTAAGGCTCTGCCCCCAGAGCCTCTTGAGTCTCCTACGGCTCCGCCCCCAGAGCCTCTCGAGCCTCCTGCAGCTCCGCCTACGGGGCCTCCTACGGCTCCGCCTCCAGAGCCTCCGATTGCTCCGCCTCTCGATCCACTCAAGCCTTTGACGGCTCCGCCCCCAGAGCCTCTTGAGCCTCCTATGGCTCCGCCTCTCGAGCCACTCAAGCCTTCGACGGCTCCGCCCTCAGAGCCTCCCGAGCCTCCTATGGCTCCGCCTCCCGAGACTCCTCCGGCTTCGCCTCTCGAGCCACTCAAGCCTTCAACGGCTCTGCCCTCAGAGCCTTCTATGGCTCCGCCTCCCGAGCCTCCTCTGGCACCGCCTCTCAAGCCACTCAAGCCTTTGGCGGCTCCACCCTCAGAGCCTCCTACGTCTCTACCCCCAGAGACTCCAGAGTCTTCCTGGTCTCCGCTCCTAGAGCCTCCCACGGTGCCGGCTACCTCGGCTCCGCATCCTGAGCCTCCCGAGCCTCTCCCGGCTCCGCCTCCGAAGCCTCCATTGGCTCCGTCTTCAGAGCCTTCATCGCCCTCGCCTCCTTCGGCTCCGCCTCCTGAACCTCCTTCAATTCCTCCTCCGGAGCCTCCCGAGCCTCTCTCGGCTCCGCCTCCGAAGCCTCCATTGGCCCCGTCTTCAGAGCCTTCTACACCATCGCCTCCCTTGGCTCCGCCCAACACTGTTCCGCCTCCTGACCTGCCCAAGGCCTTACCACTTGAGTCTGCCATGGCCCTGCCTAGGCCTCCTTTGGCACCGCCTCCTAGGTCTTCTATGGCTCTGCCTCCGAAGTCCTCCTTGGCTCCGCCTCGCACGGCTCTGCCAGCCTCTGTCCTGTGGCCACTCCCCAGACCTCCTGACCAAGTCCCAGTCCCGTGGCCTCTTCCCAGGCCCCCTGACCCAGTCCCTGTCCGGTGGCCTCCACCCAGGCCTCCTGACCCTGTTCCCGTCCTGACCCAGCTCCCAGACCACTGAAACCTGTCCCCGCCCGGTCGATATCACCCCGGCCTCCCAAACCTGTCCCTTTGTGCCCCCATGGACTGCCTGGTTGTCCCTTGTGCCCCCGTGGACTGTCTCATCTCCCTTTGTGCCCTCCGTGGACTGTCTCATTTCCCCTCGTGGCCCCCCCCGGACTTCCTGCCTGCCCTCTGTGCCCCTTGGACTGCCTCCTTGTTCTTGTGCCCCCCCCGGTCTGCCTTCCTGCCTGCCCAGTGATCCCCCCTGGTCTGCCTGTCTACCCATGTGCCCACTTGTACTGTCTGTTAGCCCCTGGTGCCCTCATGTTGTTCTTATGGACTTTTGTCTTTTGTTGTGTGTTTTTTAGGATCGTCTGGAATCCGATCTTTAAAGGGGGGCTATGTAACGATTACCCTGTCTTGTTTCTCTGTTGCCCTTCTTGTTTTCCATCTTGTCACTTTTACACTTCTTAGTTTTCACTTTAGTCCCTTATTTAACTCCATAGTCCACCCTGTCTCGTTTCACTGTTGCCCTCTTGTTTTCCATCTTGTCACTTTTGCACTTCTTAGTTTTCACTTTAGTCCCTTATGTAATTCCATAGTCCTTGTTAGCGTTCGTGTTCACTGTTCATTGTTTACACCTGCCCTTGTTAATTTGCCTTTGGTTTCTGTTAATCACCTTGTTATCTTGTTTGAGTTCTGTTCTTTCATTGGCCACCTATCCCATGTTTGTGTATTTATACCCCGTGTCTTTGTTCTGTCTTTGTCGATCGTCGTTTGATGTTTAACCTGATGTTTCTTTCCTTCCCGAGTTCCCTGTTCGTGTCAACCTTGGTCAGCTCATTCAGTTTATGTTTCATTTCCCCATCGTGGGTTGTTGCTTTGTGTTTTGCCCTGTTAAATAAAGTTCAACTGCGTTTGGATCCGCATCTCCTCGTCAGCCTCATTACTCGAGCGTAACAATGATAAAATTGTCCATGAAAACCATTTCTTAAATTTGCAGGGGGGCACTAGAGCATGTCATGTCGCCTCGCAGAGAGTTGTAAATATTTTTTTTTATAATTAATATGTATATGTGTATTGAGTTTATATATTATATTATTTTTAAAACATTATTTAAGCAGTTATGAAAATAATAGGCAAAAATATATTTATTTATCAAGAATCTTTGTGAAGATTCTTTGATATTTGTCAAGCCCGCCAATAAAGCAGACATTACTTATTAGTCTGTAATTACAATGGAGCAGTTTCTGATATCACCAAATTCAAATCCTTCCATTTCAGGGGTCAAACCCAAAAGATGACGATATGATGAGCAGTATTTAAGTTTAGGATTTACATGGACAGGATCGGTTGATGCACCATGACCTTTATGTATCATTTGTCAGGAGATTTTAGCTAATGACAACATGCGACCTGCTAAACTCCGCAGGCACCTTGACACCAAGCATGCTGAGGTAGGGCGAAAACCTCCTGAGTTTTTCCAAAGAAAACTTCTCGTCTTTCAAGGTCAGAAAAATTGGTAAAATTAAAGGCCACTGAAGCTTCATACCATGTTGCGCTGCATAGGCAGCCAAAGATATGTGTTCCTTGATAGTAGGAGAGGCACCAGCTTCTAAACTTGATTTTATCCCACTCTCTGACAACACAGTGGGTTGGCGCGTCTCTGACATGGCACTGGATGTGAAGGAGCAAGTTTTAAGGCAGCATCAGGCACAGCCCATTGTTTGCACTTCAGGTCGACAGATCCACTGATGTGGTCAGTTAACATATGTCAGGTACATGAAAAGCATGGACATTCAAGAAGAGTTTCTATTCAGTAGTCCAAAATTGAGAGTCAGTCTTGTGTGTTTTATAATCAGTGTTGGGTGTAATCTAATGTCAAATAATTGGTCTCTGTAATCTAATTAATTTTAAGTACAAAATAAACTGAAAAATATAGTAAATAGTAACATGATTACCTTTTTGACTTTGTAACCATTTAAGTAATCGATAACAGTTTTACAGAAGTAATTAGTCATTTGTAATTGATCACTGTGTTGGGCCTCATGTATTCAGATACAAGACAAAGGCAGGCCTAACACAGTCATAAAGCCTGACTGAGGCCCACAAACACAAAGTCATAAATCTTACTGATAAAAATTTTGCAAAAATAAAACAAAGGGAGTACAAAACAGACTACAAATCCCAAGAAGCCTTGCTCACTTCATAACTGTGTGAAATTCCAAAGGATCAAACTCTCAACTCCTATTGGATGAGGCACTCAACAGAACGCCCCTCAATTATGATGTCATCGGTAGTAGAAATACTTCTGAGATTGTTTTGGGCATTGCTTCCAGAAACTTTGTGTGCTGTACATAAACGCAGCTCATCGCTGCTCTCAGGCATAGCCTCGTTGCACAAGGAAGTAATGTACGACTTGAAACTGTGGCCATACAATCTTGCCTGGACGAGTTGAGATTACTCTGTGTTGCACCGAACACTAACGGATCCGAAGGAGACAGTTGAGCAATCCGCATCTCCATCCGTTTGCCTGCAGAAGTGAGGAAAGAAGATTTCTCTTCCGTCTTCAATTTAGTCGATGTCGCTGATTTCTCTGCCAGCCCGCCAAGAATCAGCAGCCTTACCGCCCGCCGACAGAGCGAGGAAATGGCCTCCCGTCATCAACCGAGACTCGAGGAACCGAGTCGGAGTCAAACGACGGATGAACACACATTCTACCTGCGTCCTCACGCGGTTCAAGTAAGAGGTTATGTCTGGGCAGAGATAGAATATTATAGTGTGCTATTCTTGTGTATCAAGGTTATAACTTGTACAGTTTACAGACTACCGAGTCCACTCATTGCTGTTAATAAAACTTAAGGTATTACTGTAACATACTGTTATCACAAATGAGATTTGCTGTGTTGTATTCCAACCATGTTGGACTGTTGTGTATTTACGCCATCGCGGATGAGACCAGCACACTGTGTTTATCCATTATAGGACCAAAGATTACGGGATGGGTTACGAGCTGTTCACCGCGTCTCTGAGTGATAAACCAACAGTTACCGGCTTCGGCACCGCGATTTTATTCTCTCTCTCTGTCTTATTAACCGCACACACACAACCCCTCACAAACATTTGGCTAGTAGATAACTTTGTAATAAAGCTCAGCTTTAACCGGCTTTAGCCGGCTTCTCTCCACCCTCATTCAGGGCCAAAATCTCTGGCCGGAAATCTCGTGTGACGTACTCTTCACGAGGGTCACGTCCGCCATTTTGTGCGCTTCACTCCACCCACACACACACACACACACACCTTCCTCATGTGTTATATGCTTATTTTTTGTTACTATATCTAATCATGTCACTGTTTAGTTTGTAGTTGGAAGTCAGAAGTTTATTGACTGCATTGTATTGATTATTAATTGATATTACTGCATCAATAAACTTTGTTATATTTCAAAGAGAAGTGTTTTGGTTTGGTTTGCATACACATGTGTCAAAGGCTGGCTGAGGATGCCAGTGCTCGGATTCAAGCTTTCACTGTTCCCTTTTGAAAAATTATTTTCTCCAGACATCGATTTTCCTAAGAGAATAATCTAATATTGAGACTGTTTTACTGTCTGGTTATTAGTCTCTGATTCCAGGGTGGTGCCCCGGCGATATTAATCCTTATTATTATTCTATTGATTTTGATAATTGACAATTATCTTTGATTATTGTTGAATTTGAAGGATCAGTGAGCTAGTGTTAATTCTAATCAATGTTCCATTAATTTTAATAAGTAATGATTATCTTTGATAATAATTAATATTCTATTGAATTTGATAATTGATGATTGTCTTTGATGATGGTTGCTATAAAGGATTATAAAGATAACATTGATTCTAATCAGTGTTCTATTGATTTTAATAATTGATAATTATCTATGATAATTATTAATTATTGCTAATAACCAAACCCGCTCCTAAATGTAGGGCCCTACAACTGTTTGTAATACATGACATTAAAACATAATAACATAATTTCTGCCAGAAATATTAAGAGTAGCATGGAAGTATGCCATTCAGATCTCAGCCTGTGACAGCACAAGACTCTGTAAATGGCAAAAAAAGAGCATGAAAGTTGCCCACTCTCTGCCTGTCTGTCATTTTGCGTATTAAGGTTTTCTGCCATCTGGTTGGCTTACATGACTTTTGAGGGCAGACTTTTGGACAGGGAAACAGGGAAATATGAAATGGTTTGTGGCCAGCACAATGACCTTCTTCAAATCAGAACATGTGACACATATGCTCAGGGCAAGAGCAGTGGATGGACCCATAATGGGTTGGACCAGAAAATCAGACTAGTGCTGAAATTTCAAAAGGGGTTGTTACAATCTTCTGCACAAATTATTATGTGATGACTATCTCTTACTTGATCTTGATTTATATTATCTCATATAAACATTACTGAGCTTTTGTCTGTCATCTTTAATACCTTTTGATCTAAAGGAGTATGCTAATATGCTGGAAATTGGTTTTGTAGACAAATATAAATTGTGCCTATGTGAGTGCGAAAGTATGATTTGAGATCTGCCAAGGTTATGAGTTTGATTCCAAAGTAATGTATACCTGGAATATACTGCGAGACCCATTGTTTGAAAGTGTCTTCAACTTTTATTAGGAGCTAAGCAAGCACTGATGGTGCGTAGGCACCTATTGCTTCTGTTAGTGTTCTTCTTATTCTGTTGTTTCTGGCAAGAAGTCTATGGCAGCCCATAGAATTGTATGTTAATTTTTTGGCACACGAATGGAGGACAGACTGAACATTAATGGTGGCAGATTTGGAGTCTCTACCTCATACCCTGTAGTGCCCCCAACAATTCAGAGTTGCACTTATGTTTAGGCTTATAGCTTTTGAACTGAAAAAAGTACATTATTTTTATTCCGATTACTTGGAGTCGAATGGACACCATGGTTACAATATACTGAAAGCTTTTTAATAGACCAAATCGTTCTCGTATAACGCAACAACGAATTTGATGGCGAGCACCCCAAAGAGGTCATGAAGCTATATCTTGGCAACTTGGCGATCACGCTCTAAGTGTACCTGAGCACTTTCAGCACACTGCCACCTACTGGTCAAGAAATATATTATTGATTGACTATTATTGATTATAACTTCTGAATAGTTTGGTCTAAAATAACGAGACTTTAAGAGACTGGTCTCTTTAGATTCATTGGCGCATGCAGTGTCAAATGAAATCAAATGTTCCTATGTCGGCCATACTGGGTGTTGACATTTTTTATTTAGTTGTAAAATGCTGTATTTTACAAATGCATGTATAATTATGAAACTTGGCATATGTCATTGGCACCATGCCCTGAAGGTACCTGAGAAGTTAAAGGTCAGTGCCACCTGGTGGGCAAAAGATATAATGAAATGTATAAAACTGTTTAGAACTTTTGAATAATTTGGCATATTGTCATTAAACTTGTCTCTTTATAATCCTTACCACATCTTCAGTCAATACTAGCTAAAAATTATTAAAAGCTTTTTTATAGACCTAACTGTTTTTGTGTAACATACATTTTATTGTAAGATAGCAAAAAGGATCTGGAAAAAGTATGTGAGTCTGTATCTTGCCAATGCATTAACGTATTGACATACTAAAACTTTGCATGTGTCTTTGCGACCATGCCCTGACAATGCTATATTAATTTGGTTACGTGCCACCAACTGGTCAAAATAAGCTAAAATAAGTAATTCTAATAATGGCATTTAAACCATCTTAGTTAAAACATATTTGGTGATAATTTTTGGCATATCAGATATTGTTGCCATTGTTGCTGTTGGTGTGCTTGGCCCTATAATTGCTGCTTGCAACTATATTTATTACTATTATTATAATTAATTAATGCAGCCAACAAGTATTAAGCATTCATGGGAACTGCAGTAATATTTAAAAAGCATCTCATGATGCACCTCATGAAGTTGGTTTAGAGAACGCAAGGGTGTGCACAGCTGTAATCTAGACAAATATTTGCTACATGGATAAATCTGATTTGTTTTATTAACATTATTTGTCACTTGATAATTTGATAATTCAGATACTTCCATGTGTTTATTTATATAGTTTTAGTGACTTTATTATGATTCTAAAATGTGGAAAATAGTAGTAATAAGGAAAGAGAAGGTGTTTCCAAAATTTTGAAATGGAAATAATTTGTTGCAGCAGGAGAATGCAGATTGAATGAAGATGAGTGTGTTGAATGTCTTTTTTGTGTGTTGTGTGTGTGGATGTAAGCCATGGTACTGGAGTGGCACAAGATCCTGCAGTGAGCTGTTGATCCCAGAGGCAGGTGAGGAGAGAGAATCAGACAGCACACCCCTGATTCACTTCATTGTGCAGGCATGTGTTCCCACATGCGCATCACATCATGTGTTGGTAACAGAGGCGGAGAGAGGTGAGTGGAATCTATGAATACCAAAACAGATACTGCAGCGCTGTCTTATCAACAATCAACATAAAACATATAGCTGCACATCTTTGCAGATTAAACATCACTAAACTGACATCATACATTAGTTAAAGACATTCCAAACATTCTAAATTGGCAATATGTGGTACCTGTCAAATGTTTTATTCACTTGATATTATGTTTATAGTAATGTGAGAAAGTATGAATGGAAATTAGATTAACTTGTTCTTTGTCAGTATGCCACAAGGGGCGCTATAGTAGGCATTAGCATTAAATGTCTTCCTCTGTGGACAGTTTTCTCTTTCAGGTCAACTACTGTCATTGTGGAGCAACAATTTGAAGAGAATCTTCCAAACCAAGATCTTGGAAACTAGCTACCTGAGTAATAAAATATTCGGTTTAATGACACAGACATCTTAAGGTAACTCTCCTGACTTGGACTGACAACTTTCTACCTGCCAAATACTGTCTGGAGAGATGCTGACGTAACTGTTAAAGAGGTTCACCTAGAGCTTGTTAACATAGAAAACAATTGAAAAACAGTGCGGATGGATGCAAAAACGTGTTTGGTGTGAACGGCCCCTAATAAGCTTAAAATGAAAACCGCTTCAATTCAACAACCATAAAAAACACATTTTTAGCAATCTTCACTTTTAATAAACACTACTTTTTGCCAAATGAACGAAGCTGCAATCATCGGACAAAGACATGATTCTTTAAATTCTCCCCTAATGTGTCTTAGGAAAGAAAAAGAAAGACAAAATACTTAAGATAGTTTACTGCACCAAAAGCAGCTTAGAAGAAAACACATTAAATACAAGAACTTTCAGGCTTCTTGGAATACAACAGAGTGCAATGTGCCGCTAAAATATTTTAGAGCCAAGCATAACTACAAAAGCATTCCATATTTTACTATAAAAAATGACATTCTTTTTTTAAAAGATTATTAATTTGCATTACTTTTCCAGGCCTGGAAAACACAACTTTAAAATTCCCTGATATTTACAGGTTTTCCATGACCATGGGAACCCTGAATCAGTAAAACATTCAAAACATTACAGCATTAAATTAAGATCATATGACTACATTCAATGTCCTCAAGGCCTTATATACAAATAGGGAAAGAGAAAAGCATTATTGGCTATGTCTTCAACGTATTTATTTTTTTCACGCAAAGTTCCCCACTAAATAATGATACCAGTAAAATGGCACCTTTTCTCTTATATAAAAACATTTCACTGCAATGACAGCATTTTATTTCAGTAGTGGCCATGCAAAGGCTGCATTTTAAAACTTAGGCAGCTGACATGCAGCTATTTTGGTGCAGCAGACTTTTTTTTTTTGCAAATTGTAACGTGAACATTTAGCTTTTTGCAAAGCTAAAATAATATTTATATCTCTTAACCTTGTGCGACCCACGTCCACATGTGTGGATGTTGTATTTTGGCTTCACTATACAAAATGCATAATTTAAATTATTAAAAACCGACTGCATACTCTTCACAAGACTCTAGACTGTCATTTAAACTTTTTTTTCATTGTTTTCTCAAAGTTTTTTAATTGAAACCTGTTTTGTTGAAAAGAGTTTGTTGTCTCTAGTTTCATTTGTATGATGCTTTAAAAAAATCTTTAAATTTTTCTCACATCAGCACGCTGATAAACATGATGCCCACATATGTGGAAACTGGTACCTTTAACTTTAAACTCTAACACATTTGTAGTAATTTAGGTTAATTTTAATATACATTTTGTTGTGTTTTATTTTGTTATCACTGTACAATATGATTCTATTCAATTACATTTATATTGCATTAACAACTGTTAATGCATTCCTATACAGTATATTTACTATGCATTTTCACATTGAGAATAAATGGGTCCATCCAAAAGCTGAAAAATGTTGCTTTTAGAGGCTTTATATGGAGTTAGGATGAAAATAAGGTGCAACTGTTCTGAGCCCAGTGAAGACAGACAGGGGCAAGGGAGCATTCTATAGCTTTCTATGCAGCTAAGTGCATTCAATCCTAAAATCTTAACTAAAGTTCAGTTTCAAGCTGCAGATGATTTTTGATCACTCAACATGTTTGGCAGACATGGGACAATGGTAATCAGTATATAGATTCAGAATTGTACAATGCTACATTTTATTTTAACATGGTTGGCAGTGATTGAATGATGCTGGACATTACTTTGAATCAGAATAAATTATGCAAATTCCTGATGTATTGCCTGTAAATTCTCAAAAACATTAATAACGAACACTCCTGGAAACTTAATAAACAAACTGATGGGGAAAAAATCTATTTGATCTAGAAAATATTTAATATTATTTTGCTTGTTTATTTGGTGCTACTAGATACAAATCAAAAAGCAAAATGGAAAATGCTCACAGCAGTTACGCTCGGGTCTCAGGCACAAATGCACCTGTTACAAGCTGCAATTAGGCCTATATTTTATTATGAATAAAGAAAATCCACATCAAATCATGTATCTTTTTTCTCTAGTATGACCTTTGATATTTTGGGAAGTATGTACTGCAAAAAAGTTTTTTATAAATAAATATTAAAATAAAGGCCTTGCAAACTAATCTGGCACAGAAGTGACATGTAGTTAGTGGTTATATGTAGGACAGATCCCTGACGCCACATCCCTCCATACATCATAATGTGGTCAGCCGTCAAAAACAACTCCCTGAGTGCATTGAGGCACACAGAGGCAGAGGCGATGTTTGATTGGCTACTAATGTGTCTCGGGATTGGCTGCCTGAACAATGGACAAGCCTGCATAATGTTAAAAACAGACCTAGTGATTTTTACAAGAAAATTATTTTAAAACAATGTCAGGATGACCAAAAGTCATTAGGATGTTCTAGTAGAGGAATATTGTATTTTAAAACCATGTCATATTATACTTCTGTTTAAAAAATAAATAATGAACTCCTTGATTCCTTTTGCTATAGCAGTGGCAGTGCTAGAGCTTAAGGCAATGACTGGGGATAATTGCTTGCTGCGTACACCTGTGTAGTAGTGTGGGCCATATAGCATGGTTCCCCACTCTCGCTCTCTTTCTTTTGACACATACCCACACACACACACACACACACACACATATACACTTACATGGAGCTCCACATCACATGTACATAACCCCTAGACTTAATAAATGTTTCATACTTTGATTTTTGTCTCTGCCTCTTTTATGTTGCAGGATTTATGAGCCGGGTTGTAGCATAAATTGAGGTGCTTGTCCACGATGTCGAGTTTTCCATATCAACGAAAGATGGACCAAACAGTGAGCTGTAACGAATTTTTTTTCGCCATGCTCTCCCCGAGTCTTGTGAATTTTTCTGGTTAGGAGAAGAGTTTTAGCAGGATTGTGCTTTGCACATACTTCCATCGAAAATTCCTGGTTACTTTCATAACCTCCGTTCCCTGATGAGGGAACGAGACGTTGTGTCGATGTAGTGACACTGTCGAGTTATCCAGGGAATTTTACGCATCAGCATCTGCCTCTAACTCGAAAATGAGCATCAGTCATTCAAAAGGACACACGGAACAACTCCAAATGGATTTTCCACGACTTGTATTCATTTTTCAAAAGATTCCATAACAGATTGAACAGTAGTCAGATTCAAAGTTCAGATAGTCCAATTAAACTCTGTTTCAATTCAATTCAGTGGTACACAAATCCAGACAATCACATCAGTTTGTTCTTTTAGCTTCTTTCTTGAATTTGCTTGTTAAGTTGCTTTTTTAACCACTTAGATGAATCTTTCTTACTTGTTAACTCTTCTTAGCTTTTGTTGGATTTTATTAGCTTTTGTTAGATTTTGTTAAATTTTGATACATTTTGATAGGTTGATAACCTTAAAGAAACAAAAAATAAACACTAGCATTACTATTAACATTTACTTAAATATAGACAAAATACTATGTGAATAAAATATTCTTATGCACAACTGTCTCAACATTCACTTATTTCTAAGTCTAAACATAATAAGCATAATATGTTTAAGCATAATAAGCCTAATAAACATTAAGTTAACAAACTGAAACAATGTGCTCACAGTTCACTGTTACTTAGTGTAAACACACACGAACAATATGTACATTGCCTCCAAACGCTAATGTTTCATATTATGATCAATTCATTTCTAAATAGTCCATGATTGTCTTCAAATAGCACAGATTAGAGAGATAATCAACCCTTTCCCGACTAGAGAGTGTTTGATCCTACCATCAGCGTCCCTGGGATGACCGTTCAGCTGGTTGCGCTTTCCCTTTCTTTCCGCATTTCACTCACAGTCTTTAAGCCCGAATGCTTCTCCAAATAGAAGACACTTGTGCCACTGGATAATGATATCTTATCCTTCTTTCTGCACTCAGTTTTCTCTGCTCGCATCCACTAACAGCTTTTACTTCCGTAAACTCTCCGCTGTTTCCGTTGCTTTCCGTCGCTTCTCTCTACGTCACATTAAGTGCAATTTTTATTAAATGTTTTTATTTATTTTTTTTTTATTTTTTTAAACAGTATCTTTTCCTTAAAACTGCGTTTAGCTTCACACCTCCCACTTGAGCTCCTTGTTCTTGAACCCAAGGAGGTCACATCATAATTATTTTCCTCATGGTTGCTCCTCAACAGGAATTAACACGACTAACCGCCTAACATCTCTGTGAAGGATGGTTGAAGGGATTCTATTGCTCAATTCTTTGGTGCCTCCTTTTGCACTCACTTGACTACACTTTGAGCTTAGGACTGGGTAGCTTGAGAAGACTCTTACATCCACATCTCTGACAATGCCCTTGGGATCAGCATTTGCCTTGACTACTCTGCCCAGCTTGTACTGACTCCTTAGTGCATTTTGGTCAGCTACCCAGACCACATCTCCCACATCAACGTTCCGATCCTTTGTGTGCCATTTACTTCTTACAAATAAGTTTGGTCCTGCTAACTGACTCCACTTCTTCCAGAATTTGTTGACTTCTCCTTGGACAACCCGTAGTCTTTTGTAGGGATAGCCCATGAAATCGAAGTCACCAGGATCTCCTCTCGGTCCTGTCCTTCCCAGTAGGAGAGAGTTTGGGGTAACGTATTCTATACACTCCTCTCGACTCTGAATCCTTGCATCTATAGGTCTCTCGTTTGCCAGGTTAGCTGCCATGTAGAGGAAGGTTTGGAATTCTCCCCACGTGAAGATACCCTCACCTCCAAGGTTGTGAAAAGCTCGTTTCACTATGCGGACAGCGGCCTCTGCTGCTCCGTTTCTGTGGGGAGAGCTTGCAGGATGGATCTTCCAAGACCATTCGGTGCCATTTTTAGCAGCTTCTTGTTCCAGCTCTGATTTCCCTACTTTGTTCAGGAATTCGTAGAGTTCCGCCAGAGCTGGTTTAGCTCCTACGAAGTTTGAGCCAGAGTCTGACCACAACTTTCTGGGATGCCCCCTCAAAGCTGTGAACCTTTTGTAGGCTAATAGAAATCCTTCAGATGACTGGTCACTAACAACATCTGCGTGAATAGCTCTTGAGGCCATGCAGCAGTACACAATTCCCCAGACCTTGAGTCGCACTCTTTTCCTGACTTCGTCCTTCACCTCGTAGGGACCGAACAGATCTAAGGTTGTAAACTCAAAGGGCGCAGCTGGTCTTGTCCTTTCGGGTGGGAGGTCGCCCATGATCTGTCGACATTTCCTTGCTCTTGCCTTTCTACAGATCACACAGCTGTCTACTACCTTCTTGATTAGTCTCCGTCCCTTCATTATCCATGCTCGTTTCCTTGTCCTAAGGAGAGTCCCGGCGATCTCTTCATGGTTTGCATTATGCGCCTCATGAGCCAGTAGTGTGGATATCCTTGCCTCATAGGGTAGTATTGGGACTGCGATCCCATCTTTGCTGAAGATTTGGACTCTTCCACCACACACTAGAAGTCCTGAGTCCTCTTCTTTGTACACAGCCAGTCGACTAAGCGTTGTGTCTGGAAAGGTCACATTCTCCTGAGCTGCGAGAAATAGTCCCTTTAGGGCATCTTCTTGCTCCTTTACAGTCAACACAGTTTGTCTGATCTCATTACTTGATGTTAGTCCCTCTTGCTTCATACTCCCGCTCCTTATCTCAAGCCACTTCCTTACACCTCGCCATATCCAGCCAATGACTCTGACCAGCCTGGTTAAGCTGCTGAATCTTTCCACATCAACTAGATTCTTGGTAACCAGGTTACTTAGCATTCCCACTGGAGAGGGCTTCTCGAGTTTCACTCCTTCCTTCACATGGACTCCTGGGTTAGAGACGATGTCAGCAAGGTCATTCTCGCTCCTTGGACTTACTCCTTCAGGGTCCGCCCCTTCCTTCTTGCTAAGGCCTTTCCTCATTTGAGCTCTTGTCAGCACTGCCGAGAAAGCCTTCCTTTGGAGCTTGTTGATGTTCTCTCTGGCGTCAGCTGCGATTTCACCAGCCGATTTCTTGGGCCATTCCTCTACTGAACTTCTGAGGAACTGTGGCCCCTTCTGCCATACAGAATCTTTGTCAAGATCTTCAGGAGCACCTCCTCTTGTAATAATGTCTGCAATGTTGAGATTCCCTGGAATCCACCACCAGTCGCTGACTGCTCCTGTCTTCTGTATTTCTCCGATCCTATTTGCAAAGAAGGTTTTGTATCCATAACTGTCACGTTGAATGGCTCCCAATACTGTCTGACTATCCACAAAGTGGAACCACCGCTCAACCTCAGTTCTCCCGTGCCTCTCAAAGTATCCTCTGAGGCGTGTAGCGAAGACTGCACCACAGATCTCAGCTTTCACAGCGTCTCCCTTTTGTTCCAGTGGAGTCAACTTAGCTTTGGATTCGACTAGTCTAACATCCACTCCTTGACTCGTGTCCCATCTGAGATACAGCACAGCTCCGTAGGTTCTGTCACTTCCATCTGAGAACGTGACTCCCCACGGTTTTCCTATCCAACCAGCTGGTGTGAGACTTCTGTGGAACTTGACTTTATGGAGTCGTACATATTCCTCAAACAACCTGATGGCTTCCTCCCGAAGGCTCTCAGAGAGCGCCTTGTCCCATGTCTGCCGGGTCAAACTCCTACCTCCTGCCTCTTGGAACGCTTTTCTGACAAGAATTGCCCCTTTCTGCTTTGCTGGCGTGACGAGACCAATTGGGTCATAGAGTCCAGCTACTTGACTTAGTAGATGTCTCCTGGTCAAAGGGTTTGGTGTTTTCGACCTTACTTCCCTCTCGAGGAGATCCTCCTCTGTCCGCATCTTCTTTTTCCTTTTCGAGAAGTTGATCGAGGTCATGGCATAAAGCTTATCCTCCTCTGCTAAGTACCCTATGCCAAGCGCTTTGCCATCTTCTTCCCTCAGTTGGTTCGGGAGTCTGATAGCCTCATCCTCAGGGGTAGGGCCCATTCCCTCGCAGGTTTGTCCTTGGGTTTCTGTCCTCCCACTTTGCTCAGACCTGACCCATGGTTTAAGCATAAATCCACCTGCCTTCAGGATCTCTTCGAGTCCACTAATTATCCTGGTCAGTTTCTCCTGGTCATTATGTGACGTGAGGATGTCATCTACATAGCTATCTTCTTCCAGGACTCTACGCTCCTCTTTTAGATGAGTAAACGCTAATAATCCAGCCGTTTCTGCATGGCCAGCTGTGCGATACACCCAGCAGGGCGATCCCCAATGTTTACCCTGGTGATAGCATACTCTCCTATTTCCTCCGTTTGTGCATCTCTCCAGAGGAATCTATGGAGGTGTACTTCTTGTTCCTCCAACCACACCGAATTATACATCTTCCTAATGTCTCCCAAGGCGCCAAACACTCCTTTTCTAAACCTAAGCAAAACAGCTCTTATAGGGTTCAGCACGTCAGGTCCCTTCAATAGGAGGTCGTTCATGCTCAGTCCTTTGAACTTCTGGCTACTGTTCCATACGAGACGTACCGGAGTGGTGACTGAATGTGGGTTTGGTGCTACCAGATGACTTACGTACCAGACTGGGCCGTTCCACCTGTCAATGGCTTCTTTGGTGAGCTTTATTGCGGCACCCCTCTTCACCATATCATGGACTTGAGCTGCATAGACACTTTGCCACTCAGGCACTCTTCTGAGTTGCTTCTCTGTTCTTAGGAAGGTTGCCTCCACTCCACTCCTATTATATGGGAGAGAAGCAGGGTCTTGGATCCAGGGATACTTTGCATCCCAATGGGGAGACTTGCTGTGAGAATCCGCCTGTACATAGGTGAGACCCCTTCTTATGATCTTGAGTTCTTTCTCCTCTGCTAGGGTCATCTCCTTTCCTCCAGGCTGACAGTTTCCACAGCGACAACCTCCACATTTCGGCTCACAGGCAGCTCCAATACTATCCCAGCTCCACCACTTAAGGAATTCTCGTTCGCCTGCAAGTGAGTTTTTCGTTTCAGCGCTGACTAATTTGCTTCTCTGGGGTCCCTCAGAGGTACTCAGAGATTCAACCTTCCCGAGGACTTCCTCATACTTGACTGCAGCTGTTCTCATGGACCGGGCGAAGTGTGTCTTTGACTCGTACGCAGTCATATCCACAGCTTCAAACAGATCTGGATGAGCTCCACCCACCATCTTTCCCAATGGGCTGTCCCACAAGACAAGATCTCCGACAATCCTTACTCTTTGCGGAGCAAGCCTTCCTTCCCGGTGACTGAGGAGAAGTTCAATTTTTTCAGGTCTCTTCAGTTCTGCTAGGTCTACCTCTGGGAAGAATTCCTTCAGTTGCTCTGGGCTCACACCTTTGTGCACTTTAGCGATCTCCTCTAGTCCATAACAGACCAATTGGTGGGCCTTTTCCATACCCTTGGGGGTCTTAACTCTGATTCTGAGAAGGTATCTCTTGGTGCTAACTCGAATGGCCATCTTTCCAACTCCGTGAACTACTAGAGTGATCTCCTCACCTCTCAGCTTGAGCCTGTCAGCAGCTTCATGGGTAATGTAGTTTGTGTCCGATGCCAAATCGACCAGAGTCCCAATCTTCTGCCCTGCATTTGCCGTTACCTCTACTAGCATCATGATGACAGGTAGTTCTCGCAATCCACCTTCCTCCAACAGTCCCAGCTGGTTCTTACCGGATCTTCCTATTTTGGCTCTGTTGGTGAATGCTTTTCTGCATTTTTCCGCTAAATTTGGAGAAAGCTCAGATAGGAATTCCTCTTGCTCTACAGTTAATCTACCACTTTTCTTACCTTCTCTGGTGGTAATCTTGCTCTCATGCTCAGGCTTGAGCTCTACCTTTGGGCAGAGAAGGTAGTGGTGGTCTGCTGAGACTCCTCCTCTGCAATCGTTGTTCCTGCAGAGATATGTGTCCCTGCACCTGCCACTGTCCACATGGTATCCCAGGCACCTTATGCATACTCCCAGCTTTCTCACGACTGCCTTTTTCTCAATCAGTTTCAGCTCTTTGAACTTTTTGCAGAAGAAAATCTTGCCTCCGTGCTTCTCAGCCCTGCACACAATGCATGCGCCCTCAGATGAGACTCCCTTTGTTGCCTTGGTAAAAGCATGACTTCTTTCGAACTTCCTCTCTGGTCTTTCCACTTTCTCGGTGACTTTGAGCTGCTCAAGTTTTTCTAGTATCTCTTCCTCTCTTTTCAGGAATTTTAGGAGTGCGTCGAAGTGGTTCTCTGATGTGATGCCACTTCTTGGGTCTGTTATCAGGACTAGCCAATCCCTCTTTATGAACTCAGGTAACTTACTCTCTATGGACTTAACTACAAGTGGGTTCTTTATCGCTCCAGTGTCCCCAAGGTCAGCGAGATCTGTAAGGGCTTTCTCCACCATCTGGATCAACTCGATCACCTTTCGTGGCTGGTTCCCCCTTACAGCAGGAAATCTTTCCAGTTCCTCGACGATTTCCAAGGCGATTGTGGTTTTATTGCCATATCGATTTGTAAACACTCTAAATATGTCTTCAGCAGTATTGTATGAGGACAGTCTGAGATCTCTTGTAATTTTGTCATCTACACTATCCAGTAGCTGGATTTTTTTAACTTCAGCCGACCCAGTTGGCTCTCCTTGTTTCTGAAGGCTCTCCCAATCACTTTTCCAACGATAGAAGTCTCTTTTGTTCCCACTGAACTTTGGTAAACTTGTTGGTTTAATCCTCACTATAGGCCTGGTCTGAACAGCGGGTGCTACTGCATCTAATGATGCCCTCGCACTGTACCTCGTGGCCAGCCGTCCTCCACAACTCTCCGCGCCCTGGCAAACTCACCTTTTCTTGCTTCAAGTTCATTAATAGTCACTTTCAGCTTCCTTACACGGCTTTCCAAGTCTTTCCTCTCAATCTCAGGGGTCCATTTCTCCCAATTTGATAAAGCTCCTCCTGCTTCCTGGATAAGCCTTATGAGAAAGTTTATTTGTACTTCATAGTTCTCATACCCGTCACTTTCGATGAGTATGTTTGCTACGCGATTGCAGGCTTCCTCCGCCGCGAAGACTGCGGCTGACACCTCATTGTGACCATATCTTGACCAGAGATTATCCTGAACAACCTCCTTGACTTCCTCGAATTTCAAGTCACAATACTCTGCTGTCCTCCTAAAGTCAGCTTCCTGCTGCACTAAAAGTGCTGCCTCTTTGCCAACATCTTGACCATCTTCCGCCTCAGCCAGCAGCCCAAATTTATAGTCATCGTTGGTCTCAAAGACTTTCCTTGCAATGGATGAGAGCTTCTCAAATTCTTCCTTGAGCTCTACCTCCACCAACCTGTGCACTTCTCTGCAGAGGAAGTTAGCTTGTCTGGTAAAACTGATCTTTGCAGAAGTTCTTTCTTTCTTGAGCTGCCCGATCGGCTTTCCAACCGCATCCTCAGCCATTTTTGGATGATCCACTTAACACTTTCTTCGTGTTAACAGTCTTTCCGTGAACTTCACCAAACTCGATCCTCTCATACACTGTATGAGTCCAGCTACTATGCGCTGCCACGAGTGTAAATGTCCACTGCTGCTATGCTGACTGTCAGAAGTGGTTATCAACTGTCGAGTTATCCAGGGAATTTTACGCATCAGCATCTGCCTCTAACTCGAAAATGAGCATCAGTCATTCAAAAGGACACACGGAACAACTCCAAATGGATTTTCCACGACTTGTATTCATTTTTCAAAAGATTCCATAACAGATTGAACAGTAGTCAGATTCAAAGTTCAGATAGTCCAATTAAACTCTGTTTCAATTCAATTCTGTGGTACACAAATCCAGACAATCACATCAGTTTGTTCTTTTAGCTTCTTTCTTGAATTTGCTTGTTAAGTTGCTTTTTTAACCACTTAGATGAATCTTTCTTACTTGTTAACTCTTCTTAGCTTTTGTTGGATTTTATTAGCTTTTGTTAGATTTTGTTAAATTTTGATACATTTTGATAGGTTGATAACCTTAAAGAAACAAAAAATAAACACTAGCATTACTATTAACATTTACTTAAATATAGACAAAATACTATGTGAATAAAATATTCTTATGCACAACTGTCTCAACATTCACTTATTTCTAAGTCTAAACATAATAAGCATAATATGTTTAAGCATAATAAGCCTAATAAACATTAAGTTAACAAACTGAAACAATGTGCTCACAGTTCACTGTTACTTAGTGTAAACACACACGAACAATATGTACATTGCCTCCAAACGCTAATGTTTCATATTATGATCAATTCATTTCTAAATAGTCCATGATTGTCTTCAAATAGCACAGATTAGAGAGATAATCAACCCTTTCCCGACTAGAGAGTGTTTGATCCTACCATCAGCGTCCCTGGGATGACCGTTCGCTGGTTGCGCTTTCCCTTTCTTTCCGCATTTCACTCACAGTCTTTAAGCCCGAATGCTTCTCCAAATAGAAGACACTTGTGCCACTGGATAATGATATCTTATCCTTCTTTCTGCACTCAGTTTTCTCTGCTCGCATCCACTAACAGCTTTTACTTCCGTAAACTCTCCGCTGTTTCCGTTGCTTTCCGTCGCTTCTCTCTACGTCACATTAAGTGCAATTTTTATTAAATTTTTTTTTATTTTTTTTTTTTATTTTTTTTTTTAAACAGTATCTTTTCCTTAAAACTGCGTTTAGCTTCACAGACACTACGGGTCACCCTTGGGAGCCCCAAACACCTCTGATATTTGAGAAAAGGCCAATGAGAATTGCCTTTCCATCTTCTGTATTCCCATCAAAAAGGTGATACAATCTGAATTTTATAAGCAGACAGTTTGCCAAACTCTACATCAGTTGAAAACCCGTCATAATATACACTATCTAGTGCATATCATCCTCAAAGTCAAGGTGCTATTGAATGTTTTCACCAGATGTTGACATCACTTCTGTGGTCGTATTGTGTGGACATGGGTTCTGATTGGGAGGAGGAACTTCCTTGGTTGCTTCTAGGAATTCATGAGGTTGCACAGGAAACCCTAGGATTTAGCCAAAATTAGCTTTTTATTTGGTCATGATGTTTGTGGACCTATGGCTGTCCTGGCTGACGACAGATATAAATAAAATTCTCTGTGGTCTTTTGCCCTTGCTACAGTATATAGATCACCTAGGCCTTATTATGATTTCCTTTGTGAATTTGCAAATTTTCTATCAGAGCTAGTAGTTCTATCGGGAAGACACGCAGGCTTGAGTGAGGTTTAAGATGCTATTTATTTGATAAATGTAAAACAAGGTAATGTCTCTCTCTTTGGCGTAGGCCCTGTCCGGCGGTCCGAGGGAGTTGTGACAGTTTAGTTTTTGAAGGAGGTATACGAGAATGTGTGCATGTTTGTGCAAATCATCTTGCACGAGACTGCTTTGTGAATGTGTGTTGATATGAATCGGGATCTTCAGAATGTGATTCTCGAGCATGGATCGTTTCCGGCTGTTCATGTCCCACCTTTATGACCTGAAGATGCAGTATCGCACTTTATATTTTGTAAATATTTGCAAATCTCCTTCCGAATGTGCTTGATAGCTGATTCGACGGCTGCTGTGCCGAGTTACCATTGTCTCTGACATATTTCGGAGACCAGATACGCGCACTCCTAAACATGTATGCCTGGATTCCGGCATTTACGCTGTCAATCATATTGGTTCGGATTAGTTGTTGCTGTAGTGGTCTGACCACGATGAGTGAATGATTTGTGAAGACATGCCAGTGAATGCTCTTTGATGATGCCTGAATGATAATAAAATTAAAGTATGCCATGAGATGGGAATTAATCGCTGTATGTCCTGATCATAGCAAAATGCCTTACGCTGGTGGTAGATAATCTGAAGAATAGGGGAAGCGGTGCGGAGCCTACCTCTAGGTGTCAGAGGCGCGGCGCAACAGTGGTGCTAGCGATGAAAACATGGAAGTACGTCTGGAGTAGGAAAATGCTGCGTTTTATGGATCTAGGTGTTCGACGTTGATATCCAATCTCTGTTGCATGATAACAGTCCTCCAGAAACAGCAATTTGTTTATTTGTGCCGGAAGTGCGGATGGCAACATGCAATATCAAAAACGGGACTTCATACCTTATGAAATAGCGATCGCCAGATGAATCCAGTTCAGCCTGCTTGGGTCAATTGTCCGTGACAGAATTCATTCTATAACGTCCAGTAGCACTTTTGTACGCAATTATAAATCTTGATATGTTCTCCATGTTTACATGAGATCTCACCTGGAAGAATTACACTTCATCGTTCTTCGACAGACTATGCAACCGGAGCAGCATTCTGTTGTAAACACTGTTGTCTTACCTGTTGTAAAACTGTATATTATCTTTTATATGAAGTTTTCTAAACAGAATGAGCCCATCTCAAAGTCCAAAACTTGGGAAGGGGGGGTGCACATCGACGGGTGAAACTGATGTCATGCTCCCTCAGAATGCTCACATCGTGGGCTCGGTCTTCCTAGTGAGTAGGGCATAGGGATGATGAATTGGATTGGAACGCACCCGTTACGTGATTTGTGCGAAGGCGGCAACGAAATGGGGGAATCTTACTGAATGAAGTAATGAGAGCCCGTATGATAAGCGTTGACTGTACATGATGAATAATTATCTTAATTCCCCGATGGGGAACGCTCGGGCATGCAGACTGTGAATGACAAGTGAATGAACCTTGACCGGGTTGCCTTCATGAGATTACGCGATTGTCTGCCATACTATGAGTGAATGCACTGTTGACGTGAAATACTGGCTTTTGCGTTATGATGAACACGCAACGTTGCAACTTTGTGATGAACAGGTTGCATGGCAATGGAAAATCTAGACCCATGACTAGATCTGAATGCATTTGATGGATATGAAAATGACTTAACTTATTTCTGATGGAAGCCGGCTGATGATTTTGAAGGATTCGCGGGTTGCGCGCTCCTTCTGCGCGGGGTCGTGCAATGCGATTGGGAGAGATCTCCTGAGTGAATGAGATATGTTTGCTGGTTGTTTACTCCCCATGGGTTTGATGTTGGCAGAAGTTGAGATAGTTGAGATGAAGTGACGACGTCGTTGGAAAGGGAAGGTGGGCTTCCGGAGAAGTGCTGTGCACTGGTTACACGTGGCCTGGAGACGTTGAAGCGCGTGTAGTTGCCTGTGTTTTAGCGCACTGAAACAGCAATGTGATAGATTGTGAGCAGACTTATAAATCAATGGCTTCCATGCGATTGGCTAGGAATTACCCCGCTAATGAAGTGATGATGTACGCTGCTAGTCTTCCCGCTAGAACTACGCTGCACAACGTTGCACTTCCATTTACTGTAGATAGAGCTTTAATTGTTGGTGATTTCAACATTCACATAGATTATGAAAATGACACATTGGGATTAGCATTTATCGATATTCTCAACTCGCTTGGAGTCAGACAAAATGTGACAGGACCAACTCATGCCATAATCATAGGCTAGATTTAATTCTGTCATATGAAGTTGATTTTGATACTATAGAAATTCTACCAGAGAGCGATGAAATCTCAGATCATTATCTCGTCTTATGTATGCTGCGATCTGCTAATGTAACTCTATCAACACCATGCTATCGTTCAGGTAGGACAATTCTTTTGACCACTTAATATAGCTTCACTAATAATCTTCCAGATCTATCTCATGTCGCCACCCTTCAATTATAGAAAATTAAAGAAAAAAGCCTTGCACCATGGTACAATGATTACACTCATGTTCTCAAGTGAGCAGCTTGGAAAATAGAGTGGAAGTGGAAGAATACAAAATTAGGGGTATGTTACGGTGCATGGAAGGATAGTGTCTATAGCTACAGACAGGCACTAAAAGCTGCCAGGTCAGCATATTTTAGCAAACGCATAGAACATAACCACAACAATCTTCAGTACTGTGGTAAAATGGGTTAGGAATAAAGCCTCAACTGAATCAGATATTCTGTCGCAGCACAAGAGTATTTACTAATAAAATTGCAAAATGGAATTGTGCAATCATCTGTCACAGAACCTCAGAAAACAGTGTCTCATCATTTCCCTCATGTGCAACTTCAATCCTTCACTGTCATAGGTCTTGAAGAGCTAACAAAACTTATTAAAACATCAAAATCCACAACATGGATGTTATTAAACCGCTTAAGAAGCCACAACATGATCCTAGAGAATTGGCTAACTTTAGACTAATTTCAAATCTCCCATTTATGTTGAAAATACTAGAAAAGGCTTTGTCTTCCCAATTATGTTCAATTCTACAGAGAAATAGTATATATGAACAATTTCAGTCAGGATTTAGGCCACACCACAGTACAGAGACTTCCCTTATCAGAAATACGAATGACTTGCTCTTAGCATATGATCGCGGCTGCTCTTCCAGTGCTTTTAGATCTTAGTGCTGCCTTCGACACGATAGATCACGATATTCTCTTGAATAGACTAGAGAATTATGTTGGCATTTGTGGGCTTGCATCAGCATGGTTTAGGTCCTATTTAGCAGACTGCTACCACTTTGTCTGTGTAAACGAGGAATTGTCAAATAAAACAAAAGTTAAGTATGGAGTGCCACAGGGATCAGTTTTAGGGCCTCTGCTTTTCTCCTTATATATGCTTCCCTTGGGTTATATTATCAGGAATCATGGAATCAGTTTCCACTGTTATGCCAATGATACCCAACTTCACATCTCTTCGAAACCTGACGAAATTTCACAATTCTCCAAATTAAATCAAAGATTGGATGGCCAGAATTGTCCTTCTACTCAATTCTGACAAAACAGAGGTACTAGTTATTGGATCAAAAACCTCTAAAAATAAGCAGATAAAATATAATTTGACTCTCGTTGTATGTACTGTTACATCCTCTTCAACAGTGGAGAACATTTCTAATGTTTGTAGAACAGCATTCTTCCACCTAAGAAATATTGCTTAGTTACGACACATGCTCTCTGTTGCTGAATTTATGTGTTCATGACCTAAACACTAGATTATTGTAATGCATCGCTGGGAGGATCTCCAGCAAGTTCAATAAATAAAGTTCAATTGGTTCAAAATGCAGGAGCAGGGGTGCCGACTAGAACCAAGAAATATGATCATATTAGCCCCATTTTATCATCGTTACATTGGCTACCTGTTAAATTTCATATTAATTTTAAAATTCTGTTTACATACAAAGCTTTGAATGGTCTGGCTCCACAGTAATTAAGTGACCTTCTACCACGCTATATTCCATCAAATGCATTAGGATCGCAAAACTCTAGCCTGTTACTAGTTCCTAGAATACAAAAGGAGATAGATCCTTTACCTTTTTGGCTCCTAAACTATGGAATAGTCTTCCTAACACTGTTTGGGATGCAGACACACTCACTGAGATTAAGTCAGATTAAAGACTCATCTATTTAACCAGGCATACACCTAATTTATTAATCACCACACAATTAGGCTGCTTTAGTTAGGTCTGCCAGAACCTGAAACATTGATCATGATCTATAACTCTGCAAAAAATTAAATGGCATCTATACTAATATTATTCTATTTGTTTCCATGTCTCAACCTCGGGACTCCCAATGAGGTCACCGGCTGGATCCAGCTCCATTCCTGCTTGGTATTGGAATCCACTGCTCCATGTCTCTTGAGTGATGATGACAAAATGCAGCTGGTGCTATCCAGACATCACTTCAGTCTATTATGATGGACCTCAGAGGATGGACTGACGCCAACTCCATATGCCATTGCCTGAACCTTGGAACTGCATCACCTTGGTCTAATGATGGACTACACTCTTAAAATGGAAGACAAAGACTATCAATACATTTCCAACAAAAGCTTTCATTAGCCTAACAAAGGACAATGCATCTAAATGGACTTCTGCAGTTAATCCAGGATGAACTTCAAAGACATCGTTAATCTTATAGTTCTTACAAAATCTTTATTTAAACACTGGCCCTTAACACTTACTTAGTTTAATAATTTTCACAACTTAGTTTAATGACTTTCACTGCACATAAATAAGTAATATTGGCATTATATTCATGATGTTAGCCAGAGGGGAACTGTTCCACACAGCGAGTCTGGTTTCTCCCAAGGTTATTTTCTACATTAACCAACATCTTATGGAGTTTTGTTTTCCTTGCCAGTCGCCTTCGGCTTGCTCACTGGGTTTCTAAATACAATTATTATTTAATTACTTATTTTTATATGCACTTATATAATCAAACTTCACAATTATGACTCTAATACTTTATAGATATTTCAATTTATTTTTCTGTTAATGCATGATTTTCTGTAAATCTGCTTTGATATGAAGTGTGTTGTGAAAGTCGCTATACAAATAAAAATGACATGACTTGACTGGAAACCTCTGAAAACCCCAGAGAATGTGCTTGATTATGTGAGTGGGTTTCATTATCATTTGTATGAGGCTAAAGCTGTAGCTCAAAAGGAGCTAAAGAAGTCTCAGGCTAAAATGGAGAGCTTATATAACAGAAAGGCTGTATCGCATAGCTTTCAGGATGGAGAACAAGAGTTTGTCTTATTGCCCATTATGAACAGTCCCATTCAGGCTCGCTTTGCTGGTCCTTAAAGCAGTGCTTGCCAGGGCAGAATTATTGACTTAATACCCCTAACCATTAGAAGAGAGTACAGGTTTGTTATATTAATCTTTTGAAAACTTACTTTGTTCCTGTATCCCCTGCTGGTCTTGTAAATGCTCTTTTGCCTTCACAGTCTGACAAATTACAGTATTTGTGTCCTCATGATAATGTAGTGCCAGCTACAGATGGAACGTTGGGTACTCCTGCCTTGTCCTCTGTTAAAGTGGGGTAAGATGTAACTACTCCTTCTCGTGGGGTAGTAGAAGTTCTGCTTCAAAATACTCAAATTCCAGGGCCTAGGTAGCTCAGCAGATAAAGATGCTGACTACCACACCTGGAGTCCCAAGTTCCAGTCAGGCTTTCTAAGCAATCAATTGGCCTGGTTACTAGGGTGGGTAGAGTCGCATTGGGTTAACCTCCTCCTGGTCGCTATAATGTGATTCTCGCTCTCATTGGGGCATGTGGTGTGTTGTGCGTGGATGCCGCGGAAAATAGCGTGAAGCCTCCACACGTGCTAGGTATCTGCGGTAACGCGCTAAACAAGCCACTTGATAAGATCTGCAGATTGACAGTCTCAAATGCGGAGGCAACTGAGATTTGTCCTCTGCCACCCGGATTGAGGCGAATCACTACCATGCTTGGGGAGAAAAGGAAAATATTTTGGAAAAATCTAAAAATTTCAAATAAAAAAACTCATATTCGAGCTGTGCTCTTTCAGCACCTGTCATATTTGACAGAGGAGAGAAGAGCTGATATCATTGGTTTGATAGAGTCTTTCCCTTCTTTATTCCCTGATGTGACTAGTCGTACATGAGTGATAGAGCTTGACATTGATATAGGTGATGCACAGCTAAGTTTGGGAAAGCTACGGTGACTTATCTTGGTAAGGTGGTGGGTAGGTTAGGCCAGTGAATGTGAATGTTCAGGCTATAAGAGTTTTCCCATTTCCTTTTAATCACCGGGAATTGCGTTGATTTTTGGGCATGGTAGGATATTATCAAGCATTTTGAAATAATTTTGCTACTTTAGTTGCAGTGTTAACAGATATGCAAGCACAGTGTAGTTCTAGCGGGAAGACTAGCAGCTGTACATCATCGCACCATTAGCTGGGTAATTCCCAGCCAATCACATGTAAGCCGTTGCTTTATAAGTCTGCTCACAATCTTTCACATTACTGTTTCAGTGCTCTAACGCGGCAACCTCCACCACCCCACCACCACAAGTTGAGTCCCGTCCTGCACGGGGGTAGGCTCCTTGCCCCTGCCTCCTATCTCCGGCAGGATATGACGGTTCCGAGTACTACAACTTCGGACCGCCAGACGGGGCCTACGCCAAAGTACATTACTTTTCTGTTTTATATTCATCAAATAAATGTAATCTTCAATTTCACTCAAGTCTGCGAGTCTTCCTGATAGAACTATTAATCCCATTTATGTGGTCTTCTGCATGTCAAGAAGCCAAAGCCTTTTTCTAGCAAATGCACCAGTGTTGACTGTTCCAAACTTTAATAGACCATTTTTATGGAGTGGGTGTGTGTGTTTTTTTTTTCTTCCTAAAGAGCTGAATCAGCTGCAGAGGGCATACACTACCAAAGACAAAGAATCCCTCACTCTAGTTTTGGCAGTCCAGCATTATGAAGTAGGAGAGCGGGGTAAGTTGTCACATGGGTAAGTTGTCACACTGTTCATAACTCCAACACTAGAGGCTCGATCTCAAAAATCAAATAGCCACTTTGTGTGACTTCTTCTATAGTCAACTTCCTGTTCACATGTGGTCAAGATCACTCTAATCTGAGGTTGGCACAATTTTCTTATTTTCCTGCTTAAAAAGTAAAAAATGTGCACTTTACATTTTATGCAATACAACATTGTTAGGTAGGAATGTTAAAAATAATTATTTTGCAAAAAATAGAGGAGACAGTAACGAGTCTTTTGATACTTTAGCTAAAGTGGTATGTTGAGCTAACCTTGAGATTTAGCCAACATTAACACACATGTCAGTTTGGGGCAAGTTGTCTCACTGACTTTGGGGCAAGTCGTCACGTGTGACAACTTGCCCCAGTACAAATAAACATATAGAACATGCTCAAAAAAAATGTATTTGTAATTGCAATAAGGTTTTTGAAGGAAGGAAGTAAGGAAAGGCAGGAATTAAGGAAGAAAGGAAGGAAGAAAGATGGTTCGAAATTACCAACGAAAGACAGAGCATGGCAGTACACCACCTGACATAATGTTAAAGGCAGTCAGGCAGGTAAAGTTGCAGAACAAATCAATCAGAAGTACAGCGAAGGATTTTGACATAAATTACCGTGCCCTGACTCGGTATTTTCAAAAGATTACCAGAGAAGAAATTGAAAGTCAGAGAGCCATGCCAACAACAATGGTTGGTTATACAAAGCCAAGGAAGATTTTTTCACCTGATTTGGAAAAGCAGCTTGCTGAGTATATTATTAGGTCAGCTGACATTTATTTTGGTCTGTCGCCAAGTGAGGTCAGAAAGCTTGCCTACCAGTTTGCTGTGGCACACCAGCTGAAGTTTGCGCCTTTGTGGGCAGAAAAAGAAAAGGCCAGAAAAGAGTGGTTTACAGGCTTCTTAAAGCGGCATACAACGCTGTCACTGAGAAAGACAGAGGCTACTAGCCTTGCCAGGGCAAGTAGGTTCAACAGAGAGAATGTTAATGCCTTCTTTGACAACTTAGAGAATGTGTTAACCAAATATGAGTTTGGACCAGGAGACATCTGGAATGTTGATGAAACTGGCGTGACCACTGTACATAAACCAGAGAAAGTGGTGGCCAGACGTGGATTCAAACAAGTAGGGTCACTGACCTCTGCTGAAAGGGGAACCCTTGTCACACTGGCATGTGCCATCTCAGCCACAGGGAATAGTATATCTCCATACTTTATTTTCCCCCGTGTCAACTTCCGCGATCATTTCCTGATCAACGGGCCACCTGGCAGCAAAGGAGGGGCAAATTCCTCTGGATGGATGAAAGACACGCACTTTGTTGACTTCCTGAAACATTTCAGTGAACATACAAAATGCTCAAAGGAGAAGCCCTGTTTACTCCTTTTGGACAACCACGAGTCTCATCTGTCCATTGATGGACTCAATTATGCCAAAGAAAATGGCATAATAATGTTGTCATTCCCACCCCACTGCTCACATCGGCTCCAACCATTAGACAGGTCTGTCTACGGACCACTAAAGAGGCACATCAACAGCGCATGTGATGCCTGGATGAGGAACAACCCCGGGAAGACAATGTCAATTTATGACATTCCTGGGATTGTGGCAATTGCCTATCCCCTGGCTGCAACCCCCTTGAACATACAGGCTGGCTTTAGGGTGGCTGGTGTTCAACCTTACAACAGAGATGTATTTCTGGAAACTGAGTTTGCACCATCCTACGTCACAGATCGCCCCATTCAGGACCCTGCCCTGCCAGGCCCCAGCACCAACTCTGCCCTGCCAGGCCCCAGCACCAACTCTGCCCTGCCAGGCCCCAGCACCAACTCTGCTCTGCCAGGCCCCAGCACCAACTCTGGTTTTCCAGGCCCCAGCACTAACTCTGCTCTGCCAGGCCCCAGCACCAACCCTGCCCTGCCAGGCCCCAGCACCAACCCTGCCCTGGCAAGCCCCAGCACCAACTCTGCTCTGCCAGGCTCCAGCACCAACTCTGCTCTGCCAGGCCCCAGCACCAACCCTGCCCTGCCAGGCTCCAGCACCAACTCTGCCCTGCCAGGCTCCAGCACCAACTCTGCTCTGCCATGCCCCAGCACCAACTCTGCTCTGCCAGGCCCCAGCACCAACTCTGCCCTGCCAGGCCCCAGCACCAACTCTGCCCTGCCAGGCCCCAGAACCAACTCTGCTCTGCCAGGCCCCAGCACCAACCCTGCTCTGCCAGGCCCCAGCACCAACCCTGCTCTGCCATGCCCCAGCACCAACTCTGCTCTGCCATGCCCCAGCACCAACTCTGCTCTGCCAGGCCCCAGCACCAACTCTGCCCTGCCAGGCCCCAGAACCAACTCTGCCTGGCCCCAGCACCAACTCTGCTCTGCCAGGCTTCAGCACCAACCCTGCCCTGCCAGGCCCCAGAACCAACCCTGCCCTGCCAGGCTCCAGCACCAACCCTGCCCTGCCAGGCCCCAGCATCAACTCTGCTCTGCCATGCACCAGCACCAACTCTGCTCTGCCAGGCCCCAGCACCAACTCTGCTCTGCCAGGCTCCAGCACCAACTCTGCTCTGCCAGGCCCCAGCACCAACCCTGCCCTGCCATGCTCCAGCACCAACTCTGCTCTGCCAGGCTCCAGCACCAACTCTGCTCTGCCAGGCCCCAGCACCAACTATGCTCTGCCAGGCTCCAGCACCAACCCTGCCCTGCCAGGCTCCAGCACCAACTCTGCTCTGCCAGGCCCCAGCACCAACTCTGCTCTGCCAGGCCCCAGCACCAACTCCGCTCTGCCTAGCAGGCCCAGTTATGCTTCTGCTATCATCAGCTCACCCTTACCCAGCAGTGCTATTGCTGACAGCGGGCTACCTACTCCAGAGGACATCCGGCCATATCCAAAAGCTGGCCCCCGAAAACCAGCCAGCAAAGGAAGAAAACGACGCAAATCAGCAATTCTTACTGACACGCCAGTGAAGCTGCAACTAGAAATAGAAAAGAATAAGGCTCAATCTCGCAAAAAGCTGTTCCAAAAGAAAGGGAAGCAAGAGGGGGAGTCAAAATCTGGACCTACAAAGAACAAGGCAGCTAAAAGAAGAAAAATCATACAAGAGTCATCATCAGATGATGAAGAGTGGTTCTGCCTCGTCTGTGTAGAGCCATTTTCAAACAGTCGTCCAAAGGAGACCTGGGTAAAATGTGTCAAATGCAACAATTGGGCCCATGATGCTTGCACCTCCGGCCAGGCAATTTATGTGTGCCAGAATTGTGACTCTGGAGATGAGTCTGATTAGTCAGATACAGGGCATCTGTTTTGTTCAGAGGTTGTTAAGTTAAGCGAGTTATCTGCAGCATTCCATTCAGTTATCATGGATCTATGTGCAAGCCAGGCAACGTTTGAGTTTAAAGCTCAAAGTTAAGTGGTCTTGCCACTTAATGTGTTTTGATTGAAATGTGCATTGTTTGGATTAAATAATTGTTTTTCCAGATTCTCCAGGCACAAAAGTTTATATTTCCAGTTCTGGTTTGAAATAAAATAAAATCATAAATAAAATATAAATAAAAAAAAAATAATATTCACAATTAAGTCGTTGTGTTCATATTTTTAGATAATCTAGTGTGACAACTTACCCACCGATGGGGCAAATTGTCTCAAGTGCACACTCTCTATTCTACAGTATACAACTCTATAATGAGATAAGATATGAAGATGTTATGACTACAACTTATGTGCCCAAGACTTCCTTCTTTCATTTGGTATGACATTTATACCATTGTGATGTATGGTGCTCAGTAAATGTTAGACAGTGTGAAAAGTGTGACAATATACCTCGCTCTCCATTGTCTGCCAATCCAATTGTCATTTATACAGACCATAACCCTTTGGTTATTATGGATCGTATGAGAAATCACAATCAGAGTATCATGCGGTGGTGCTTAATATTACAGCCATACCACTTCAAAATCCAACATGTTAAGGGGAAAGATAATCTTGTGGCATATGCTCTTTCCTGAGCATAAATTGTTTTCCCTTTCTCTTCTCTTTGCCTCTTCTTTTCTGTTACTTAGAGTCCGGGGAGGTGTTATGACCTCCTTGCTCCCTTTTGCTTTATCAGTGGCAGTGCTAGAGCTTAAGGCAGTGACTTGGATAATTGCTTGTTGCGTACACCTGTGTGGTGGTGTGGGCTATTTAGCATGGTACCCGGCACACTCTCGCTCTCTCTGTTTTGACACACACATGGACACACACTCAGGTGGAGCTCCACATCACATGTACATAACCCCTAGACTTAATATATTTTTTATATTTGATTTTTGTCTCTGCCTCTTTTATGCTGCGGCCTTTATGAGCCGGGTTGTAACAAAATCAGTGAATAAATAATAAAACAGTGTAAACAATCCTAAGGTTGTCAAGTTTTTTGCCTGGTTTTTGAGAGGTCTTGGGCACTTTCTAGCTGGCCAAGCTGGTTAAAGAGATTTCTTCCCACCTTATGTTCTCACACACTGCAATGTTAAAGAGTTAACTGTGGGATAGATTTTTAACTATTCAGAAAACTTAATTTTTGCAAGGACCCTGCTGTGTCTGTCCAATGCAAAGTGCTGCTACAGCTTTTAGTGAAATGATAGCAATTAGATGAGAAACTATCTATCACCGAGATATTGGGAAAACATTGCACTTGAGTGGTTGTGGTGTCCCATTTTAAATAACTGGTGGATCAGAGGTCTTTTACAGGGCTTATTTTATACATTTTATTTTGTCTTGTGAGAGTCAGGTCATTTCAAACAGCAATAAAGCGCTGGGTAGAAGCAAAGATTTAAAGTAAAAAAAAAAAAATGATTATCTATTTATTTCTTTCACCAAACTTTCGGTTTGCTTCAGAGGAAATTAATTGATCGACTGGATTACTTTTATGCTGCCTAAATACTGTATGCCTTTTGGACTGTAAAATAGCCAGCAGTCAAATGGCAGCAATTCACTTGCATTGTATGGGAAAAAAAAGAGCTGAAATGTGCTAATAAAAATCTTCACTTCGGTTCTGCTGAAGAAGGAAAGTCATACACGCCATCACCTTAAAGGTTTCAATCATGAGATCATTTTTATTTTTGGGTGAACTATACCCTTAAGATATTTGTATGTCTTTGGACTTGGTAGCATTGTTTTAATTGGGAGTATCTGCTGTTATTTTAGTATTTTAATGTTTCATGAAGTTACAAGCAAAAACACAACAAAAAGACAAATCTGTTTACAACTTTTTTTCGTTATACTGAATATTCGTTATGTTAGTGACACAATATTTTTTGTATTCTACTCATACAAAACTTTCCAATCTGTATGATGTTTTAACTGTATGTTTGACAGTATGCTGTAAAGTAAATAATCATATTTCATGAATTGAAAACAGAAAACTTTTAATTTTTAAGCAAGAAAGTACCTGTTCACAGTTAATATTGGTAATATTGCCTTGATTCCTTGTAAAGTCCAGGGGCCTCATTTATAAAACATCCATAAAATCAGATTTGATCCTAAATTCCATGGATATGATGCTACATAAAAATTGAGGAACAAATCAGGATTTATGCAGGCAGAAACTGATGTGAAAACGTCCTTGTGCTTATGATCTGGTTAACCAGTGGACCACTTGACTTTTTTTAGTGATGCAAATACAAAAAGCCAGACAATAACTAATTAATAAATGAGTGAGCACTTTGTATTGATGAGAAATATTCTGATATGAGTCAGAATGTGGTGATATTTAGATATTTAGATTACATGATGTAATTGCTTTATTTTAGACATCTGTTGTAAAATATTTTTTCTTTAAAGAGCTATCTGCAAGTTTCCAGTAATTTTGAGACCTACGAGATAACCGGTAGGTGAAATAAATGGTATGCAATATGTCAAGTACATTTTTGGATTGTGTAGAGAATATTTTGCGGCCCTTAAAACATTGCTAAATACTGATGGTTAAATGCTCCACAACAGTCTCATATTTAAAATTGCCCAACATTCATCAATTCATCCTTTAGTCTCTTGTCTGCTGTTACTTAAATACTAAAATGCAGCGTAATCAATGGCAAGAGCAAACAGAATAGAGTGAAAAGAATGTGCATGCAGTTTAAACACTATTGTCACATAGACTATGCATACTTCACTATACTATATGAAGAGCACAAACATCTTTTTGCAGTTAAGGTTTAGCAAGACTATGGACATTGGTAGAAGAATTATGTACATTTACAGTAAACGTGTTTAATGAATGGATTTATTATTAATGAAAATGTATAGGCTTAAACGATTATGAGTTGTTGAATAGGCTACACTGTAAGACTTTCCTGTAATTTCAACAGTAAAATACTGTGTAGTGTACAGTAAAATACCATATGTCTGTTTTACAGCATGAATACCGTATAATGCACTGAATTGTGGGTAAAAGTTTAAGAAATACTGTAATATACTGTATTTGGAAGCATCCTGTAAAAAATACTTTAACATACTGTAATGTCATACAGCAGTGTTTTACCCTACTGTAGACAGAGGTGCCAAATTGTCTGTAGCCTATGTGAATGTGAGATTGAGGATATGTTCACACACTTGCAGTTCGGTTCGGTCCAAAAAAAGTCCTGGTTCGCTTACCGTTCAACCTGGCATTTTTAACATAGAACCTAATGATACAAAACCAAAGGCATCAGGAAAAAGTCACAACTTGATTGGACAGCTTTTATGATGTATGTTTTTTGACGGAACATCAAAAAGTTCGAAATGCGCTCGTTTTATTTATATATGTATATATGGTGGTATTTTTACCATCTAAGAACAAACGAAGAGCTAATATAATGTGTAAAGAAGTCAAAACAGCACCAGGAATTCCTCCGTTGCACACACAAATGAAGATATGCTGCAAGGAAAGCTGACGGCGGTTCCGACGCCTGTACCGAACTGTAATGGGCAACATAGCTCCTGAACCATGCTTGAGGTCAGTATTAGACAAAATACGTCCTGTTTTTTGTTCGTTTAGACGTCTTTTGTCCATGTTGCGTTCATATATATATATATCACCAAGGTTCGGTGACAGCACTCACACTTGTTCAAATGAACCGCAATAACAGAGCAATCGCACCACAGTTCATTTTAACCGAATCAAACCTGCAAAGAGTGAACACACCCTGAAACAGAGAAGCAGCCGAGAAAAGTGAGAGACCAAACCATACCTGGAGATTTGTTAATTTATTTTAAAAACTGAGGTAAAGTTGCATTAATATTATAATAATGCGCTTCTGTCACCTAGCTATTTCCAGTTTTAGCAAAAATATTTTACGAAATCGTTTTCTGCTGCAGATTTTTGGTAACAATAGCTAGTCTCTCTGTGGTAGTAAAATCTGAGGAAGTAGACATAGCTCATTCGTAAGGCGAATTATTTTTAGTTTAATATCAAATAGGGACTGATATTGTTAAATTTTTTTCTATTATTGTATTTTGTGGTATCAAAGGCACGTAGTTGCTAACTGTTGTTGAGAGGGGGATGAATTTAGCTTGCTGTTAGCTTTCTAGTCCCATTTAGACAGGTGCTTGCACTTCAGATTGTGTGATAAACTCCTTGAAGTTCTTCCCGTCGTGCCGTGAAGTTAAATTAATTATTACAAAAACAGGTACTGACTGGAAATTTGCCTTTTACAGATTGAAACGCTTGAAGATGGATGGTTTTTATTGAGGGGAGAGCGGTCAGCGTTTGAAGGAATCAGATTTGATTAGTTTTTACAAATCTGTTTTTTATTTTTTTGTTAAGGCAGAAGTGTGCATTTTGATGTAAGTTAAAGATTATTTCCTCTTTCACACTGGCTGGTTGCTAGTATAGATTAGTTATGTTAAGGTGTAAGTCCTGTCATTTTTGCAGCCCTAATATTAAAGCATTCACTGCTCATGCAAAAACCCATAGAAATGTGGCAAATTATGGTTTTGCATGTGGGGTAGAAATGTGCCCATGCACCTTTAGGAACTTATCGGCATTTAAGTCCCATATATATAGGCATCATAAAAAGACAAAACCTCAGAATGAGATGTCTTCAAATGAGGGAATTGCATGGATCTGCCAGGTCCAGGGATGCTCATTTCAGACCCTTAGTTTTTCTGTTTTGTGCATTCATTTGAGATGGCATATCCGAGACGGTAAAAAAATATCTTGTCCCCATAGAGGTTGCTCCAGATATTTCCGTGTCAGGTCATCTTTTGCCTCCCATCTTAGCAGAAAACATAAGGATAAGGAGCCAGTTGTATGTCAAAGTCACATCAGACAAAATGCAGAAAACACATTAGGTGAAGAGAGTGACATGCTTGCAGATACACATGTTGTTGAAAATATGTTGGATGAAGAAGTTGATCCAGGGGCCTTCTTGAATAACTTAGCCTTGTTTTACTTAAAGATGCAAGCCAAAATGCTGTTGCCAGCCAGCACAATACAATCCATAATAGAAGAGTTCCAGGAGGTCCATAACTGTGGAATGAATGGTGTGCTTTCAAAGCTCAAAGAGAAGTTGTCTATGCTTAACTTGCAGGCCATTGATGTAGACAGAATAATTGAAGAAATATCACAAGAAGACCTGCTTACAGTACATAATGAAGGACTCTTAAGGTCGGACAAAACACGAAAATCATTTTTCAAAAAAAACGTTTGCTATGTTGAGCCCAGTCAGATTTACCTTGGTGCAGATGATAAAGGTAAGGATAGATTCTGTCAGTACATCCCTGTTAAAGAAACACTGAAATCCCTCCTAGGTTAGACAGCTATGAAAGAGCAATATAAACAGACAAAAATGCATGTCTCTGTTGCCAATGTTTTAGAGGATGTGTCAGATGGAAAAATGTTTAAGGAAAATTCATTGTTGCAAGAGTCCCCCTCATCACTATCTATCATTCTCTACCAGGACGCATTTGAAGTGGCAAATCCTTTGGGCTCAGGTAAAAAAAAAAACACAAAATCCTGGCAGTATACATGACACTGGGCGAGGTTCTGCCCCACTTCCGATCACAAATTGATCCTTTGCAATTGGTATTGCTCTGCAGGGAAAATGATTTTAAATATTTTGGGCAGGAGAAAGTGTTTTCTAATTTGATTGCAGATCTTAGGGATATTGAGGAATTAGGCTTTGTGACAGAGGATGGGGAAACTTTTAAAGGGTCATTGATTGCCATTACTGGGGACAATCTTGGGTCTCACTGTATTGGTGGGTTTACAGAAAACTTTAGCTTGAGCAACTATTTCTGCAGATACTGTTTAGTTGAAAGAGAGACCTTTAAAAAAACACCTCTTATACTTGGCCCAAAGAGGACAATACATAACTATCAAGGCAGTGTTGAAGAGCTGTCCACCACTGACCAAGACATGGTTCTTGGGATCAAGTTTGATTCAGTATTCAACACTTTAAAATACTTTCATGTATGTAAAGGACTTCCTCCTTGTCTAGGCCATGATCTATTTGAAGGAATTGTGTCAAATGGCTTGGCCCTTTTCATTAAGCATCTAATAACTGTTGAAAAACATTTTACTTATGTCCAGTTAAATAGGTGCATCTCACAGCTCAGTCATACAGGGAGCGATGCACATAACAAACCATGTGAGATCAAACCAAATGGGGAAAAACTAGGAGGCCATGCAGCCCAGAATTGGTGTTTTCTACGACTACTACCAGTATATGTTGGTGACAGGATAAAAAACCCACTAGACAGTGAGGTGTGGCAGTTGTGTCTCAAATTTAATTTGAGTTAATTTGTGCCCCAAAAATAAGTCACAATCAGATTGCATTCTTGAGGACTCTGATTGAAGAGTATGTGCATCTAAGAAACATTATGTTCCCTGAATCAAGACTGAAACCAAAACATCACTATTTGTTACATTACCCTGACCTCATCCTGCAGTTTGGACCGCTCGTTTGTTTGTGGACACTGAGGTTTGAGAGTAAGCACTCGTACTTCAAAGAGTGTGCCAGAAAACTCCACAACTTTAGAAACCTGTGCAAAACATTGTCCGAGAGGCACCAGTTACTCCAATCTTACTTATGCAGTGGCACATTGTTTGCACATATAATTGAAGTTGTTGGTGTCACAAATTATTTTGATGATGCCATTCAGGGAGCTGTTCAGTCAAAGGGGTTCACAAAGCAAAGCACTGCAGAGGTGTCTGCTGTTGTATACAAAAGAACAAAATACACTAAAGGCCTCTTTGTTGTAATGGGAGAAAATGAGGATGGATACACATTTGGAAAGATTTCACTGATTTTGGTCACAGAATCACAGGTACATTTCATTGTTGGGGTGTATCAATCTGTGTTACTGGTTGATCTTGGCATTCATTTTATACCAGAATCTGAGATTAATTATGTGTGTATTAATGCAGAAAGTCTGTGTGATTATTACCCACTGCCAGTTTATAAAGTGTCAGGCCTTTCAGTTGTTTCCCTGCATCATTCAGTGTGCTTTCCTTAATGCAGTTTTGGAATGGAGGGTCTTCTAGATGCAATTAAGCACCAGATGCCTGTGTTGGAGACTGAAACACTGACTTCTTTGGTGGAGCATCTGATAAGAAGTATCGGAGTGGAGAGTATTGGAGACCTTGAATGTATTCAGCAAGAGGACTTAAAAGATTTTTTAACACCAATACAGTGCCGGAAAGTTCTCAAAATATTCAAGCAAAGAGGTGAGACTTCACTGATGCATCAAAGCCTCTCACTTACAACTGTACACAGTTAAAAAGAGGATGTAAATAGTATAAACTCTAAATAAAAACATTTATGCTGCAATGGAACATACTGTAGACTAAGCAATACATGACAAATATTATATGTTTTTGTAAATATTTTTATGTTCTAAAATGGAAAACAATCTCTGTGAATAGTTACTTTTGCATTGTATTAAAAAAAATAAGACTGTTGACAGTTGTTAATATTGACTGTACAGTGTTGTGGGATAAGGAAAAATATTTCATACACATTGTAATTTGTGCTTACATTTTTGTATTTTATCTTTAAAGATTCTAGTGGTCACTCATCAACCACTCAACCTTCGGAGTCAGATACCAGTTTGAGTGATGTCAGTGAATTACCATCTCCTTCGAGTCATGCCTCCTCATCATTAGTGATCAACACAAGCACATCTTGGATCCGCAAATTTGAAGTACCTTGGCAGAAGATGCCCTCCAGCATTAGGCAGGCCATTGCACAAGGGAAGAGGGTTGAGGCTGCAGACAGGCGGCAGATGGTAAGGGAGACTGTCGACGCCATGAGAGAACACTGCCCCAATCCCAACAAGGCAGTATGTAGTGAAATAGCCAAAGCCATTGTAACCCAGTATCCAAAGAGTTTTGGGGATATGACAGAGGAAGGAGAACCACTTGGCAGTGGGTACTACTCACTTTTCAGACAGATTAAGACCAGAGTGGAGCATAAAAATCGTAACAACACTTTAGATAGAATCCGTAGGCCCAAGAGAAGCAATGCCGACCAAAGTAACATCAGCGGCAACCAACCAGCAAAAACGGCAAGAACAACAATTGATAATAATGGCTGCATCAATTGGCAACCACTTGACCTTCCAGAGGGAGAAACCCCAGATTCCCTTGAAAACAAGAGACAGACAATGTCGAACATGTTCAGCTGTGTGGACCCCAGTGGTGCAGACAAGAGGGAAGTGCATGATCTGATGAAACTGACATACACATACCAACGTCACATGATAAACACTTGCCCTCCATCAAGCATTAGTGATATCCAGGACCAGTGGCCTTTCCTCTTCACAAAGTTATGCCTCTGTGATCACTTCAATACCCTCACTGGTATAGATACTGAAAGTCGTCTGACTCAAGCCCTCCTGAGCAAGGGTCCAAGAATTGTGGACTTTTTTAAAAGCCAACAGACCAAGTGGAGAAGAGAGATTCAGTCTCTGTTGAATGAAGTGAATGATATAAGAGGTAATGAAGATCTTACAGCCACTGCTGCCATTCTTTTGTTGATGGCTCACTTTAAAGAGGAGGTGTCCTCTCTGTTCCTCTTGGCAGATGTGAGTAAAACTTTTCATATACAAATAAAATGTATAATGTTACGATTAATATTGTTACTACTGTAGCATTACGCATGATTTTAACAACATTGCTTTTGTTCATGTATTTTGTCATTTCAGATCACTGCGATCATGCTTGGTAGTATTTGTTATTATTTCAAGTGAAGGGGGCAGGGGGATTGTAGTTCATTACTTTTTTTGTGATATCTAGAGAGTATTTAATAACACCTCTACCTCTGTGTATGTCAGGAAATACCCTATTAGGTTGCTCTAAATGGATGGTTTCCATTGAGGGGAGAGTGGTGTGTGTTTTGGACAGTCAGTCCAGCTTTGCAGCTGCTCTCTCTGTGCTCTTCAGCTCATTCTATGTCTTTAACATAGAATATCAGGAGTCAGCTTTGGCCACCTTGGAGCTGATACAGAGGTTAGTGTTGAACTGCTGTTGATCCATCACATTTAGTATATGTTAGAGTTACACTGCAGTTATATTGTTACAACATATACTGTTGTTATTTGTTGTTGTTACTACTCTGATATTATATTTTGTTCAGTTGCTGCCCCCTCCCTTTGGAATGCACTCCCTAACCACATCAAATATGCCCCCACTCTCCCATCCTTTAAAACAGCCCTCAAAACCCACCTCTTCAGACTAGCTTTCCCCAAATAATATCCCCCTCATGTTGCTTTTACTTCCACACATCAGTGCAAACACAGCGTTCAATGCAGAAGTATAAACCAGCCTTTACTCTGAATACTGGAACAATGCAAATCATGCAACTTTAAAGTTAGTATTTATTGAATTGAACCAAAATGTCAAGTTACATTTAGATTCTCTATTGATCATATGTCTTTATGCTATATGAGTTCACAGGTCAGAGTTCAGAAAACTTGAAGGTTTGGCACAAGGTTTGACAAACTTTTCTACATTTTACTCTGATCATAATCTGTTATAATGTTAATCTCTCAGGCCAGGAGCTTTATTAATGTTCACATCAACCATCAGAATGGGGGGAAAATTTGATTTAGACCGTGGCATAAGTTTTGGTGCCAGACAGGCTGGTTTTTAGTTAGTATTTCTATAACTGCTGATCTCCTGGGATTTTCATGCACAACAGTCTCTAATGTTCATCGACTGTACAGGCCAGTATCTGATATTGGCTACATTTAAAATATAATGTGAACAACCTTACAAAAACATCAGATTTGAGGGTCACGGACATAGAAATGTGGCAAATCTGCGTTGATGGTTAGCCTGACATTCCTGGTGCTGGGAATCTTGTTGAAGAGCCATCTAAACTTCCATCCAGATATATTTGCAGTGTTATACAAACTTTTGTGTTGAAGGAACCCAAACTTCAAGCTCCTGGTCCTGGAATAGCAGCGGCTTGTACCCCAACTGGCACTCAAAAGGGCACATACATTCCTATTTCTTGGTCTTTTTTGGGTACATTTGGAAATAGCCCTGGGAAATAATAAAGCCTAAGAATGACACCTTAGATGAAAGGAACTCAGATTTCTCTGGTTTTACATATTGATGACCTACCGGACGTGATGAACATGCTCGTGATGGTTCATTATAAGGGCATGGAAAACAGCTGGGCCATTGGTTAATCCATTACCAGATACTCATATTGGTCAGAAGGGGTGTTAATAAACAACAAATAAAAAACATTATACTTTCCCCCTGATATTCACTGCTTTTGATCTTCAGGAAGCTAAATTCTTTTACCAAGCTGGATCTCTGTAATGCCTACCATCTTTTATGCATCCAAGATGTAGATGAATGGAAGACTACCTTATTTTCGGAATCCCCACTCGGTAGATTATTCTGAGATTACTTGCGACTCCCGTTGGGTTTATGAACTGTAGAGCAGAGAGTGTGAGGCCTTGGAACTTCGAGGAAGCAGCAAGTGACGAGTTCAGCAGAAGAGAGGCATGAGAGGAGACAGAAGGGCATGAGGAAATAGAGAAGAGATCGAGAGCCAAGAAGAGAGAAGAGAAGAGTTCTTCCTGTTTGGAGACATTTGAACTGAAATTGGTTGCATCCCCAAAGGTGTCCTGTGCAAATCAGAAGTGACTTTTCGGAGTCACATGGTCGACTGGTCTGTCCCTTTTCAGAATTGATTTATGACCCTTTGTTCGAGTGATTCTTGGGACTTCCCGCTCAAAGATAGTGCATGTTTAATCATTAACTTTTATATCTTGACAACAGTACAAGAGACATGACATTCTTTGTCATCAACATTCTCTACTTAACCCTGGTTAATTCATTACTTTACATTTATTAATCAGAAACCTGATTACCAGGGTATAATATACAGTTGAACCTTGAAGTTACCATACAAGATTAAAGATTATAATCAGTAATCCAATTAGTTAGAAGTGATTACAAACCATTACACATATTTTACAAAGATACATCAGACTATAATCATTAATTTTTTCAGTTATAAATGTTACCACAGACCATCTGCACCTCGTTTATTGACCACGGCTTGGTTTTGCGCACAGCCATTTATTTTTTCACAATTCGAAAGTCACGTGAAGAAATGATACTGCTATCACTGTTACTAACTTTAAAACTAGTGGGTTGATGTGTCGTAAATCCAGTGACACTGGTAGTGATGAATCTCCCTGACCAATCAGTGATCTGCAGGATTTTGATGTCACGTTTAGTATCAGCTCAGCTCGCTTGGAACTTCAACCGAGGTGGTACTAAAAAAAGTATCAGGTACCAGTTACTATCCACAGTGGAAAACCCCCAAAAAGCGAGCAGAGTCGAGTTGTACCAGGCAGTGGAAAAGTCCCATATGTCTCTATTGTGGAACAGCTGGACATCAGCAATGAACATGTAAATAGTCACAAGGGTGAAGTAACATCTACGGAGAGCCCATGCAGTTAGGATATGCTCCACTATCTAGGGAGGAACATGAAAGATGGTATCAACTTCATCTATGTCATCAATCAATCAACATGACATCATCAATCAACATGTCCTATTCTTCATTCCTTTGTTCCAGACACCATCCTACCCACCTCATGTGTTGTAGCCCCAATTAAATGGGAGATAATGGATGGGTTACAAGGTGCACTCTGCCGATCCCAGTCCACCTGACTCTCCCCCAGAAAAAAACATATGTTCCAGCTAGTATTCGTCCACAACTGAGCAGTGGGTTTATACATCTCTTTGTTTTGGACATCCAGGATTCACACATACCCTAAACTATTGTCCCAAAAGTGGCCTGATTGTGGCCTTCCATCAATGATGATGTGATGTCATCCTGGAGGAACAATCTTGGGTTCCAGATCATGACATCTTGGATCCTACCCTCATCTAGGAATTCCGTCGACCCCATCCAGATCATCCCCCTGCATGCCCACAGGGCCACCCTAGGAAGGACTACCCTCACAATCAACAGCAGCCAGTATAGAAGGGGGTACTGTAACAGCAGCCCCTCAATCCTCTTGTCATCGTTCAGCCTCTCCAGAGTAATGACAACACCTGTGACTCATCAATTTCTCTAATTACCCCCAGTATTTAAGACTCTGATCTTTAGAGAAACATTGTTAGGTACTGAATGTGTTTGCACCATACAAAACTGTCCTAATTCTTTGCCTTTTGTCTGGATTCCAGTGTATGAAGTTTGCCCATATTTTTGACCTTTTTTCTGCCTTCTGATTTGGATTTGTTTGCTCATATTTCTGACTTCATGTTTTTAACTTAGAATTGTTTTACTCATCATGATTCTTGGATTACCCTTTGTGTTATGTACATTTGAAGTCTCAACTACAAACTCCCCATAATTTGGTAAAATGTGTTAATTTATTGACATTTTCTAGACCTTAGAGACCTACAAAATGTTACAAAATTGTAATTATTCAACAAAACACTGAAAACTGAAAAAACACATAGTCAACATATATTCATTCATTTTATACTGAATATGTAAGGAATATTTGACAACAAACCATAGAATTATTGAAAAATAATGCACACCCTGAGTTATTTTTCAATAATTCAACAATTATTGGGGATTATAACACAGTTTCAACACCTTATGACATCATTCAGTGTTCAAATCTCTCCATCCCTAAAACTCTCTTTTGTCTGCCACAGATTCAGCATCTTGCTTTGGTACAGCCCAAGCCCTTTTTTGCTACTTCAAAAACATCACTTTAGAATGGATTAGACTACAAAATGCTGAAATATTCAGTGTTCAGGAGCATCCCAACCCTTTAAATAAGCACATACTGTATGTGGATGTGTGTTAGCAAACACAAAGTCCTCGGACATATGCACACACACACACATACAACAAACACACACAACGTGCATTGTCTTTCGATGTACACTGTTTGAGGAATATTTCAAGATCTACCTATCATTTTATGTTGTGGCTGTACATATACTGTTGTATGTACATACTATGTATGTTTCAGGAAATAATAAGGAAAAACATGACAAAAAGGTATATTATATTTATTTATTATATTTAAGTGTGTCAGACACATTTAGTAATTAAGTACTTTCCAATGATATATTGCACATGTCTGTCATATTTGTTATGTTCTTACCAACTCTGAATATAAACTCAGCAAAAAAAGAAATACCCTCTTACTTTCAACTGCTTTTATTTTCAGCAAACCTAACATGTGTAAATATTTGTATGAACATAAAAAGATTCAACAACTAAGACATAAACTGAACAATTTCACAGACATGTGACTAACGGAAATGGAATTATGTGTCCCTGAACAAAGGGGGGGTCAAAATCAAAAGTAACAGTCAGTATCTGGTGTGGCCACTAGATGCATTAAATACTGCAGTGCATCTCCTCATGGACTGCACCAGATTTGCCAGTTCTCGCTGTGAGATTTTACCACTCTCTTCCGCCAAGGCACTTGCAAGCTCCTGGACATTTTTTGGGGGAATAGCCCTTGCCCTCACCCTCCGATCCAACAGGTCCCAGACATGCTCAATGGGATTGAGATCTGGGCTCTTTGCTGGCTACAGATGAACACTGGCATTCTTGTCTTGCAGGAAAACAGTCTCGCACTGAACGAGCAGTATGACTGATGGCATTGTCATGCTGGAGGGTCATGTCAGGATGAGCCTTCAGGGAGGGTACCACAAGAGGTAGGAGAATGTCTTCCCTGTAACGCACACCATTGAGATTGCGATGATGCTGTGCCACACCGCCCCAAACCATGACAGACCTTCCACCTACAAATCGACCCCGCTCCATAGTACTGGCATCAGTGTAATGCTCATTGCTTCGATGATAAAGCGAATCCGACCATCACACCTGGTGAGACAAAACCGTGGCTTGTCAGTGAAGAGCACTTCTTGCCAGTCCTGTCTGGTCCAGCAAAGGTGGATTTGTGCCAATAGGCGACGTTTTGCCGGTAATGTCTGGTAAAGACCTGCTTTACAACAGGCCTACAAGCCCTCAGTCCAGCCTCTCCCAGCATATTACGGACAGTCTGAGCACTGGTGGAGGGATTGTGCATTCCTGGTGCAACTCAGGAAGGTGTTGTTTCCATCCTGTACCTGTCCCCCAGGTGTTATATTCAGATGTACCGATCCTGTGCAGGTGTTGTTACATGTGGTCTGCCACTACGAGGATGATCAGCTGTCCTTCCTGTCACCCTGTAGCGCTGTCTTAGGCTTCTCACAGTACAGACATTGCAATTTATTGCCCTGGCTACATCTGCAGTCCTCATGCCTCCATGCAGCATGCCTAAGGCACATTAACACAGATGAGCAGGGACACTGGGCATCTTTCTTTTGGTGTTTCTAGAGTCTGTAGAAAGGTTTCTTTAGTGGCCTAAGATTTTATAACTGTGACTTTAATTGCCTACCATCTGTAAGCTGTTAGTGTCTTAATGACGTTCCACTTGTGCATGTTCATTAATTATTTATGGTTCATTGAACAAGCATGGGAAACATTGTTTAAACCCTTTACAATAAAGATCTGTAAAGTTATTTAAATTTTTACAAAACTATCTTTAAAATACAGTGTCCTGAAAAAGGGACTTACTTATTTTGCTGAGTTTATTTGTTGAGATAGCAAATTAACAAATTATGAGAACAAAACATTTCTAATTTGTCAGCCAATTAAAAAAAATATTTAATAATTGAAGGATCAGCTAAATGCATTGTAAAGTCCAGATTCTAAGTTTTAAAATTATACTTTGTAAGCAAGTAGTTATTATTTTTTTTTATTTTTCTGCAGGGAGTGCCCCCCTCTAGCCCAGTATAAGCTCAGTCCTTCTATAAATATATTTTTTAATATGTTCAAAAAAGCAGTACAAAATAGTCATAATTACTAAAAAAAATTGACAAGAAGATCTAATAAATTATCTTGTGGTAATATGCAATATGAGAGATTTATAAAAAATATTTTGTGGGCCAGTCATTTTTGACCAGGAACACAAAAGGTGTTGGCACAAACAAACAAAACACAAGGATTAAACCACTGGAAACGTATGGATTAATTTTGTTGACTTTATCACATGACCTGACTTTTGGGACTGAAATATTACTTCAAAAGGGGATTTTCTGTCAAAGCGGTCTATCAGCCTCCTACTGCCGGCAGTTTACATTCCTGCAATGGGACAACACAGCTGCCTTCACACAGATGGACGAGAAATAAAATGCCTACATTTTGATCAAGCTCAACTTGCTATATAGACTGCCAAAAACATCTTCAAAAGATTGCAGTTCTTGAAACAAAGTTAATTGTGGTTCTGCCACCCCTGAAGGAACACGCTTGGGAGCATTACCATGGACCCCCTCATCCCACAGCTGGTGAATCCTGGGATTCTAGTGTTCCTCGACAGGCTATTCTGAGCCTAGACAAGCCAGCAGTACAGGTGCCAAAAGTAACTTATGAAAATTAGAGCACAAACCAATGACATAAACAGGGAGCTAGACCCAAATGTGCTCAAAATATCAGACTGTCATGAGTATCAGATATTGCAGCCTTAGCATCTTCCACCCAAGATACAGCTATGAGCAGACTAGCCAATACTGGTATTCTGCCACCCCTGATATGTCTTAAAAATAGATATAAACATGAATGTGGATGAAGAAACCCAAAGCATGATCAGACATAGATCACATCAGTCTGCAGCTAACATTAAAGCTAGCAAGTGCTCAATGTTGAACAGTCAACTGCATTTTACTGAGATCAGTAAACTGAAGTGGCTCTGATAGTGGGTGACTTCATTATCAGAAACATTGGTAGCAGGACTACCGCTACTTGCTACTTCTTCAAGCAAAGGTTTGCAATGTGAACAAGAACTTCAGAACATTCTGATAAATCTTAAGACTGTAAATCATGTTATTATACATGTGTAAGGAAATTATATTCAAAAAGAGAAGTCAGAACTCCTAAAGAGAGATTTAATTATTTGAAACACTTGGAAAACTGAGGTTCAGTCATTCATCAGTGGACCACTCCCAGCCCGTGGAACAAATATGTTGTCTCAGTTGCTTGGTCTTAACACTTGGCTGTACAAAACCTGCAACCTGAAAGGACTGAAATACACTGACAACATCAGTCTTTTCTGGAGTCAAAGAGAACTGATTCAATCAGATGACCTCCACCCAAAAAAACTTGGTGCAAGAACAATATCTACTTGGTGCAAGGACAATATCTACTTCTCCCTCCTTCATCCATCAGCAATGTGTGCCAATCTACTCAATCCAATTGGCACGCAAACACCACCGCAGTGCCAAGATCACCACAGGATCACACTTCAGCACCAGGATGGACAGTTGGTCGACTCATCCCACAAATATAAAGATAACACAACACAGCCAAAAGATTCTCTTCTCAGGGACACAACCTCCAGAGACACAGCCCTACTCACCACACACTTCCTCCCTCGTGCCAACATCCCCACTTCTGAGCTTTTGGGAGAAAAATAGGAACTAGTGTATGCTAGAACAAAGCTCTCCAACTCCTTTGCTGTGAGCCCCCTAAAAACAACCAACAAAGCCTGCGGGCCCAGCTCACTCTCCCCCTCACTCTGAGAGAGCTCTTCGGCCATTGCCACAACACCAGGGCACACATCATCCTTCATCTGCTCTCGATGAACAACAAACAACTTATAAAAGCTCTCAGTGATATGTATCAGCAGTGGTTAAATTGGCTTTTGTTGGGAGGGGGAGCCCTAATTTACGGTGAATGGTCATCATTCAAAATCCCGCCGTAAAATGACTTAATGTTTTTTTTTACACCAAAGGGGCTCTTTTTCCAGTATTAATGTGTAAGGTAGGGTTGAGTAGTTATTCAAACAAAGACAAATACTTTACAATTCACTTATTTTATTATTATTTTTTATCTTGAATGTTAACAGGCAGGCAACGGATTTCACCCTCGGAAAACTTATGAAATGAACATGTTTGAAAATATTGCAAGCCAGAGACGAATATGTAAATGTATTTTTTATTTGTGCAATTTAGAAACGTTGAAGTCCCTTCGCACCTGAATGGTAATGTAACTCTTGCAGTAATTATTTATCATATTCATGCAGCCTGTGTTATTCTGTTGAGTGTTGAAAAACCATGAATCTTTTAGCATGTAAACGGGTAAAGTTTTAGAAAGAAAAAAAAAAGAGTAAACTCGTCCGCTTTGCGACAAACATTAGTCGTTCTATACATTTTTTAAAAATTATTTTTAAAACTGAATAATAAATTAACAGGGAAGTAGAGTTGGCAAAATAAATGTATAATGTCTGCCTTTATTGAGTTTTGTAATGCCTGATAGAAAAGTATCTATCTTTGTAGAGCAATACAATTCTTTAGGCAATTGCAGAATAGTCTCACTAGTCACAGATACACTTCAGAAAATTGAGTACACAACTATTTCTGGGCTTAAAAGATACAAAAACCAAATCAATGCAGAACATTGTATCTCAAAAGCAATACAATGTGGAACCCCATGCACTACTTAAAGCCCGATGTGGCCCCTTAACCAAAATAGTTAAAAATATTAACTATTACACAATATTAAAATATTACACACCATCACCTTTACAAATTTGTTTCAGGATTTTACATGAGTAAATGTAACTGTTATATTTTGACAAAATGTTTCAGTTTCATATGAAATAATCTAAAGGTAGAATTATTAGAATTATTATTAGACATCAACAGTGGCAGCTTAAAGTTTCAAGATGTGTTTCAGCTAGTATGTATTTTTAATAAATACATTAATTTATTATTATTATTACTATTATTTAAGACTAGCACACTGACCTAACCATGGTATTGAGGAGCCTTTCCTTCTGTGTATAAAAATGTAATATTAGGTAACAAATGGGATAATAATGGGCCCATATAAGTACAGTTTCTGTAGATTTTGACATCAACAACAAAAATAATGCCACTTGATGCATGTCCTTGTACTGGAAAACTATGCAACATAAAACTATGCAAAAGGAAATGCAACTCAGGATACATTAAATACAGGGTATGTTTAATCTATGGCAGGTCGACACTTTATGTCCAGTTGTAAAATCTGTCCTGAAGCAAAACCAGTTGAGAAGCGCTGAGATAACGTTACAGACAGGAGCAGGATATATTCAATCGCTCTAGCCTTTAGTGGGTTTCCATGGTAACGTCGCTGTTATGCTTAGAATTGTGACAGTTTTCCCTTGATGGCTGTGGGCGGGGTGCTGAATCAGCGATTAATGCATTTATGACGTCTGATAATTCCATGTAGCCTGGGTGTCTCTGTGTAGTCTTGCTAATTATTCAGTCTCATATGCCATGTATTTGTCAGGAGTCAGGAGATGGAAAATAATTCAAGTGGAATAACAATATTTGGTGCTGAAGGAGACAGAGCTGAGCTCCGGCAGGGTGTGTTGTGGACCTGAGGAGGCGGAGCTGCGCTCCGGTGCGCTCCGGCCCAATTTAACCTCTGTGTATCAGGTACCCTACGGTAGCAGCAACATTCATAAATGTGCATAGAACAAGCAGGAACACAATGTACCTGTAGCTTTCTCTATATAGGATATGTTAGGATATATAAAGACTAGTCATTCTCAAAACATATGGCAGAACTATCAAATCATGCAATCCAAGATTGCTGTGGGGCCAAAAACAGATACTGTCAAATTAGCACTTTGAAATATCTGTTATGTAAAGTCAATGACTTCATCACCACATAGAGTACAACCTGGAATTTATGTTTCTAAATTAAACTTAATTAGATATACAGCTGCAGTGCAACAGTCCTAAATGAATCAGCCCCTCCAAATTGTACTGTTCTTTGTGTCTATAGAGCTGTTAAGTGAGGTGGAGTTATTAGCTGCACCACTGGGTGGTTACTTATCCAACTTAGTTTTGTTATTGATGGGGAATTCAACATTAATATAGATATTCCTGAACACAACACTGCAAAAGAACTCATAACCATTTTAAACACTTTTGATCTGTTTCAGCATACAAATGAACCCACACACAATCGTGGACACACTTTTGATTTGCTGATTAGTAAGGGTCTAAACATTTCATCCACTGTTATTAAGGGCATAGCACTGTCTGACAATTTCTGCTTTTTCTTTGACATATTAATTTCTCCTGCAAATGAAGTAAGATCATTCTCTGTCAAAAAGAGGTACATAAATAAGAATACTAGTGTGCAATTTATCAAGGTCATATCTATGAGACCAAGTATATCTGCAGACTGAGTTGATGTTCTCCTTGACAACTCTAACTCAAAAGTTAAAAAACCTATTGATGACATTGCTCCTGTAAAGGTCAGGAATATTACTGGCAGGCATAAAGCACCATGGAGAAACACAACAGCAGTACAAAACATGAAAAGAAAATAAAGCAGAGTGAATGTGGCAGAAAATAGAAATTTCAAGTCCATTACAACATCTATAAAGACAGCCTTCATGCTTCCAATGTGGAACTAGGCATGAATAGTCAGAATTTCTTCTCAAACATTATAAACAGCAACACAAACAACAGCCGCACTCTTGTTGCTATATATGACAAAACCCTGGAAGAAACTGTGCAGCAACTTAAAATGTCGACCTGCTGTCTTGATACACTCCATACATAATTAAAAAAAAATTGTTTAACAGTCTAGAAAGTGATCTCTTAGAAATAGTAAATGTGTCACTTCTTTCATGCACTTTTCCGAAGTCCCTGAAAAGTGCAGTTAACCATCTGGGGTTGACGGACGCGCCGGCACGTCCTGCTGGATTTTTTCGTCATTACAGCGGAAACAACATAAACTTCCCTGTCATTTTGGGGCATACATATAAGTGTAAGACATCATTAGAGACTATAAAGAGTCTACTTTTATTTGTGTACACTCACAATAACAACAAAGCCTTGTGCTTTTGTAACATAAAGAAATTAAAAAGGGTGAGCTGTAACCAGTCTCTAGGTTCACGAACATATATCTGAAACACGTCAAAAATAATGAACTGAAACTCTGCGCATACTTATCACACAAACATGAAACATATGTCTAAAGAAAGCTTAAAATGTCTACTTTTAAATAAAACAATTCAAATTTAAAACAAATATTCTCCTGCAATGTAATCTGTATGAAACAAAGCGATGTACAGTTTCTCCTCGCTCAGCTAATTTATCTCTAATGTGATCACACCCAGAGGCAGAGGGAGCTATTTATATGCTAATGTGCTGAGACGATCAATGCAAATGGTAAACGCCCCCGACTGTGCCTTAAAAACAAAGTTCATTCACTTTTCTGCACGTTTGAAAGACAGCACGATACACAAGTGAGAAAACTCCTGGATAGTGACGAAGAGTTACAATTTTCCTTCAGAAGAAGAGCGGGACTCCGATGAACGTTTGTATTTTGAAGAGAGACTTGATCTAGCCGAGGTTACAATTTCGGATGAGTAAGTCATTTAGTTTTCATTAGTTGACATGCTATTTTATATAAACGTACATATTTTACTAGTGGGACTGTTTCCAGACTTGCCAGCCAGGATTCAGAGTATTGACATTTTAAATATGTACTAATAAACAAGTTTTAATTACATTTAAATGCTGTTTCGGCTAAAGCAGGTATTTAAATTGTATGCTGTATGATATAAATATGATATATAATATGATATAAAAAATAATATGAATGTTGAGATTATATTTTAACTAGTGTCTATGCTGCCTCATTATCATCAACAAAGCTTGAGTTTGCAAATATGTGTTCAGGTTAAATGAGTAAAATGCACTTGAAATATGCCCATATTAGAAATTCACCATTTTATAATGATTTCTGAAGGATCATGTGACACTGAAGACTGCAGTAATGATGCTGAAAATCACAAAGCTTTTGATCACAAATTGCATTTTACAATATATTCAAATAGAAAACTGATTCAAAATTTTTGGGATCAAATAAATGCAGCCTTGGTGAGCAGAAGAGACTTCTTTTAAATGGTAGTGTAGGTCTAAAATTAAGTAAAGTCTTTATGTAAAGAAAATGTATAGTCAGATTACTTCTTTTAACTTACAACTTGATTTTGATCATTAAGTCTCCTCACATTCATTCTCTTTCTGTCACATTCCTCATTGATAGGCCCAGGGGAGGGGTCTTTTGACTCCTCGTGTATGAATTACAATCAATACACTAAAAGTGTACAATATACTAAAAGTGTTTGTATGAATGAGTTATCAGGATGGTTTTCACATCATTTTGTAGCAAAAACTCTAGGCTACAAGATCCAGTTCTCAAAAGGCATGTGTACAAATGTTTAGTATGTGTTATATGGCCTTATTTCAATGACTTAGAAATTTAGTTTTTCAAAAACGATGCATAAACGATATTTTCTCAAAAATACAAACATGTACACACATGTTGCTCACATATTATTGTAGCCCAGTTTTTGCTGAATACAGTGTAATCAGTCTTTAGCCATTAATGTGTTTTTAAGCAACTGAAAATAGTCACGACATGTCAAAACTTCTCCAGGGCCCAAAACACCCTCAGACCCAAGAGGGTTAAGCCCCTCCTAAAAAATAACTTATTTAAAATAATTTCAAGTTATTGATGAGAGTGTGTGTGAATGGCAAGTGTTCTTGTGGCTGCTTAGGTGTTTCAAAATTACTGGTAAATCCCAGTGACTTGATGAGAACAAGAAAGTTGGTCTTGAATCAGTTCATGTTGGTATTTTTCATTTTATTTTGTTATTTCTACTGGTTATGTTTAAGGCCAACTACACATTTTGTCCATTGAATTTCAGCTGAGCATGCAGAAATGGAGTTTGAATCCAGATTTTATCCTTAAACATTTTTTTTTTATATATTCAGTTTAAGCAAACCATTCAAACACTTGAAAGGTGTTTTCTTTTTTATAGTCTACATTAGTTATAAATGTATGTTCTATTGAAAGTTATGTGTTATTGTAACCTTGTTTGTTTAACCCTTGCAAAAATGTATCATGTTTTTACTTTAGAACATTTTTAGTAACCATGATTTATATATATATATATATATATATATATATATATATATATATATATATATATATATATTGTGGTTTTGATACAATTAACAGTGTTTTTTTTTTTTGTAGTTTCAATATAGTAACAATGGTTTTACTATAATCATATTGTATTTACCATGACTGTAGTAACCATTGTTAATTCTGTGGTTTTACTACAAATCATGTGGTTAAACTATGGTTACTATAGTAAAACCATTGCTAATTTTCATAAGGGAATGTCACCTTAATTAAATATAGTTTAAAAGACATATAACAATCAGGTGATATTATTGAATTAAATAATATCATCTGATTGTTATACTGTATATCTAATAATATTTTCTCCTTTAAATAGCTTCAATGTAGTTAGTGTTATGGCAGGGAAGTCAGGAGAAGGCAGACGGGAGGTGTGGATCCAAATGCAGCTTTATTTATAAAATAATAATAATAATAAACACATAATGAAAAGGTCCACGATGGGAAAAGAAACAAAACACGGAAGAACATTGAAGGGCAACACAGGTTGGGAAAACATCTATCAACATACAACGATCGACAGTCACTAAACAAAGAACCAGGGTTTAAATACACAGACACAATGAAGACTGAACGAGACACAGGTGAGAAGAATGATGAGTGCAGGCAGTGAGGGAGGCCGGGAATTGTGGGAATTGTAGTTTTTTAGACAAGGACAGTGAACCACGGGGCGGACAACAAGGAAAACATGACATGGAATGTGATCAGTGACGAGTGAAACAGAAAACACGGGGCAGACAACACAGGAACGTAACATAATCCCCCCTCAAAAGGACCGGATTCCAGACGGTCCTAAGAAACAAAAAGATAGCAAAAATAAACAAATGTTCAAGGAGAGAGGGGCTAGAAAAGGGGAAAAACAGACAGACCAAAGGGGGCACAAGGGACACAGAGACAGAACAAGGAGGCACAAGGGACACTGAGACAGTCCAAGGGGGCACAAGGGAAAATTTGGCAGTCCACGGAGGCACAAGGGGTGGACAGGCAGACCAGGGAGGCCGAGAGGGCAATTAGGCAGTCCACGGGGGCACAAGGGGCGGACAGGCAGACCAGGGAGGCCAAGAGGGCAGACAGGCAGTCCACAGAGGCGCAAGGGGCTGACAGGTAGACCAGGGAGGCCGAGAGGGCAGGCAGGCAGTCTATGGGGGTGTGAGACGGGGCCAGGGTCAGGTGGCCTGGGGAGCCTCCACCGGGTAGGAACTGGTTTAGGAGGCCAGGGAGGTGGCCGCAAGGCAAGGACCGTTTCAGGAGGTCTGGGAGGTGGCCACATGACAGGGACAGGTTTAGGTGGCCTAGGAGGTGGCCATAGGGCAAGGGCTGGTTCAGGGGGCCTGGGAGGAGGAGAGGCCACTAGGGGAGCTGGCGGAGCCAAGGAGGACTTCTGATTTCTCCCCACCTCTGACGGTCATAAAAACTGCCTTGCATTCCTGGGTTGCGATCACACGCAGGCAGCATTTTTATGAATGGCTCGGGAGGCTCAGGAGGCGGAGCCGTAGCCGTGGGAGGCTCGGGAGGCAGAGCCGTGGGAGGCTCAGGAGGCAGAGCCGAGGAAGGTTGCGCCGTAGGAGGCTCTAGAGGCGGAGGCCTGGAAGGCTCTGGAGGCAGAGCCGATGGAGGTGGCGTCGTAGGAGGCTCTAGAGGCGGAAGCCTGGAAGGCTCTGGAGGCGGAGCCGAGGGAGGTTGTGCCGTAGGAGGTTGTAGAGGCGGAGGCCTAGAAGGCTCTGGAGGCAGAGCCGATGGAGGTGGCGCCATATGAGGCTCTAGAGGCGGAGGCCTGGAAGGCTCTGGAGGCGGAGCCGAGGGAGGTTGCGTCGTAGGAGGTTCTAGAAGCGGAGGCCTAGAAGGCTCTGGAGGTGGAGCCGAGGGAGGTGGCGCCGTAGGATGCTCTAGAGGTGGAGCCCTGAGTGGCTCGAGAGGCTTGAGAGGCAGAGCCCTGGGTGGCTCGAGAGGCGGAGCCCTGGGTGGCTTGAGAGGCGGAGCCCTGGGTGGCTCGAGAGACTTGAGAGGCGGAGCGCTTTGTGGCTTGAGAGGTGGAGCCCTGGAAGGTTCGAGAGACTTGAGAGGCGGAGCCCTGGGAGGCTCGAGAGACCTGAGAGGCAGAGCCCTGGGAGGCTCGGAGACTTGAGAGGCGGAGCCCTGGGAGGCTCGAGAGACTTGAGAGGCGGAGCCCTGCGAGGCGGAGCCCTAGAAGGCTCGAGAGGTGGAGCCCTGGGAGGCTTGAGGCGGAGCCCTGGGAGGCTCGAGAGACTTGAGAGGCGGAGCCCTAGGAGGCTCGAGAGACTTGAGAGGCGGAGCCCTGGAAGGCTCGGGAGGTGGAGCCCTGGAAGGCTCGAGAGGCTTGAGAGGTGGAGCCCTGGGAGGCTCGGGAGGAGGAGCCCTGAAAGACTCGAGAGCCTGGAGAGGCGGAGCCCTGGGAGGCTCGGGAGGAGGAGCCCTGGAAGCCTCGAGGGACTTGAGAGGCGGAGCCCTGGAAGACACGAGACTTGAGAGGCGGAGCCTTGGAAGGCTCGAGGGGCGTTGGCTCTTGGATGGTCATGGCTACTGGCGCTGGCTCTTGGACGGTCATGGCCACTGGCCTTGGCTCTTGGACGGTCTTGGCCACTGGCGCTGGCTCAGGGATGGTCAAGGCTACAGGCGCTGGCTCAGGGACGGTCGAGGCTACAGGCGCTGGCTCAGGGACGGTCAAGGCTACAGGCGCTGGCTCTCTGACGTTTGAAGCTTCTGGCACTGGCTCACTGACGTATGAGGCTTCTGGCACTGGCTCACTGAAGTTTGGGGTTCCAGGCTCGCTGACTGTGGCTGACGTAGGCTTAGGCTCGCTGACCGTGGCTGGCGTGGGCTCAGGCCCGCTGACCGGGGCAGGCGTGGGCACTGGCTTGCACCATCTTCTCTTCCTCCTCCGGGCAGACGAAGTGGACCGTGCTGGCTCATGGAAGGTGACTGGCGGGGGGGTGAGATCGCTGACAGATGGGGCTGGCATGACAGGAAGCGTCATGGGTGACTGGAGAGTCACCACTGAGGGAGGAGAGGTAGGGTCCTCCTCAGCGACGCCCACGGTCAACGGCAAACCGCAGACCCGCAAAGTCACCTCCAGAAAGCTGCAAAGAGTCCACTCTCGCGTTGCCGGTGGCAACCGCTCCCTCAGTGAGGCGTTAAGATTGCCCCTGAAGAAGACCATCAGGGCAGAGTCCGGGAAGTCAGAGACGTTTGCCAGCTCAAGAAAGTCGCCAATGTGGTCCTCCACCGGTCGGTCCCCTTGTTTCAGACTGAGCAGCCGGAAGTTCGCTCGTTGGACCGCTGGATCCATAGTTGGTCGATCGTTCTGTTATGGCAGGGAAGTCAGGAGAAGGCAGACGGGAGGTGTGGATCCAAATGCAGCTTTATTTATAAAATAATAATAAACAACATACAACGTAACAGTTAGCTACTTTTTTGTTAATAGATTGTAGTGTAGCTAACTATTTTTTCAAATGAGCAGCTTTACTGTATTTTAACCACTTTAAGTAATAAGTAGCTAGGGAAGCTACAGTTTCAATGTAGCTTTCCCAACATTGACTATTACAATTAAATTTACAAAGGTATGGAAATAAATTCAAGAAAAAAAAAGAATAAACAATTCTTAATAAAAAAAGGTCACCACTCATGAGTTATTATTTGCGATGTGAAATTGAATTGTAGAGCTTTGTTAAAATGAGGCACATTATTGCAAGCTCAGTTTGATAGAAGTCCAGATGGCTAGAATGGCATAAGCATTCAAACATTGGCGTCAATAACTCCTGACCCCAGACTAGCAGATGCTGTAAAGGCCTTTTGCCCCTAAATGTGGTTGAAGTGTTGTCTGACAAAGAGCATCAACTAAATTGGGTCCCAAGGGATCACTCAAATCAAAGCTTTGGGGAAATAGGAGCTTCCCTTTGATATAATGGGGTCATTCACTGTATAATGAGCCCAATGATAGTGGCAGATAGCCACCAGGGGATTATTTCTAAATTCACTTGAGTAGCTAATGAATGTGGAAACAGCTCCAAACCAGCCTTAACAAAGGCTGATCAGTATAAAGATAGATCCTCAAACTTGGCCAAAGTTTTCATTATTTAAATGTCTAATAAATAATTACATGCGACTCATGCCTTGATCTAAAGGCACACGATTGGGTTTGGTAGGAAACAAACCAAAATGTATTATTTAGTGTGACAAGAACAGGACGAGATGGATTCAAATGCAGAAAAAGTTTAATGAAGGATACTCATCAAACACAGAGGGCAAATCCAGAAATCGAGGTGAAAAACAGAGTCCAAAGTCAGAGCCGGGAGATCCAATAAACAAACAGAGGGAGCAGGGCAGGTGGGGAATAAACGCGAAGCAAATATATACTAGATATAACTAGAAGTAAATCCTAGAGGAGTTAGCAAAGCAGGGTAACAACATGCAATAACCAACAAACTAAAGGTGAACTGGCAGGGTATAAATAGAGTCCAAAACAGCACAGGTGAATCTATTATTCGGGGGATTGAGAGCGAGTGTGGGAACTGGAAGAAGTGGGGTGGATTGCGGAACTGGATTACATGACGTTTAGTGAAAACTTGACTGGCCATTGGGCTCATGTGCGAGTTCATGAGAGCAGCAGTTCACCCAGCCCTGGATCATGACTTGGGGCATTCAAGTGAGAAATCGCTTTGTTTTTGCTACAACTGCACCACCACAGATATACTGCACATACACAGTCAGAAGCCAAAGTCTGACAGAGAGTACAGGAGACTGCATTGTTTTGGAGGTTTTGGATGTTTCATGTACCGAAAGTGAACAGGAAGAATTGCAGAGTCAGAATAAGCCTGCATTTCTGTCACCTATTCTCCATTCTGAACAGCTATGTGTGTGAAAGACAGAAGAGAGCAAGACCTAGGCAGAACAGTCCTTAGGTGTGACAACCTTCAAAATAGAAATAGAATCCAAGAGACTGACAAAATCATGGCTGGTTTGCACAAAAACTCTGATTAACATGGAAAATTTACCTTTTATCACTTATCGTGTCGTGTGGTTAGGACATAGTGTGACTGTTGCTGCTTCAGCATCCTCCATCCCAGATCAAATTTTTAGTGTTCAGTTCAAACGGATAAGGCTGGGCAAAGAAATGCATCTCCTCTTCAACTTGTACATTTTGAGTTCTCGTTGCAAGCAGGGACTGTGTGAACTGCTGCTTTCATGCATTCTTATGAAAGCACGCAGGAGAGCAAAGGTCGGTGAACATCTTCACTAAATAATAAAGATTTCATTTTGTTTTTCAACAACCTTAATGTAAGCCTTCAGAACAAGGAAGAAGTTACATGTAATTATTTGTTAGACTTCTGAATGATACTTTTGCATCCTTTAGAATCTTGAAGAAAAGGTCACCATCCACTGCCATTATATGACATCAGTGAGCAGAACATTTGTTCAAAATCTCTCAATTAGTGTACTGAAAAAGAAAGAAAGTCATTTTGGTTTAGAGACCCAAATTTAAAGACTGAATTTTCATTTTTGTACCCAGTAATGTGACCAGTATGAACAATGAAGACCAGAAGTCAAAGTTAAAGTTTCAATCAACAGAGAGAGAGTTTACTGAAGACAAAGTTCTCCACATTTCCAAAGGCAAAGAAACAGAACACGAGTAGAGGCTCCACCCTCAAACTAACTTAGATAACAGAAACAACCAAAATTATAGGCATATACAAATTAGTTGACGTCATCTTTACAGGTTTACAGGATTCTGATAGGTTAACCATACAGATATTATCAAAACATGGTAAACTGCTGATCTTCGCAAAAGTTGTTTAGATCTTTTAGAAGCACAACACTGATTAGGAGGTACTAAGACATCTCAGTTGGTCCACAGATGAGAGTCAAATGTAATCATAAATCCAAAAGAACTTTTCTTCTTTTAGACCTTGGGCCAGAGGTTGACTGATCATTTGACCCGATCACTGGCTCCATCACTATCACAAATCTTGTAATCGATTAAGATAAAGACTACAGGAGAGATTGAGAAATACAAAGAAGGAAAAAGAAAATACAGCATCTTAAGGGAAAAAAGAGACTGTATCTTCTTAATACAGAATTTCATCAAGACCCAGGCTGAATGTTTTCTTTTTCTTCTAGAACAAAACATTGATAAGACTCAAAGCTTGCACGTACACACTTTTAGGGCCTGAGAATTTCTAGGTGAAAGTGTACAGGAGGTTAATTCTTTACCAAAAATTGAAACACGCATTTTTTTGCATTCCCTTGCAATAGTTTTACTTTTATTTACAAAACGTTTTGCATTCTCTCGCAAGAGTTTGCATTTATGGTAAAAGAGTACATAGATAATTCGCTTGTTACTGTGTCTAATGTTGAAGAGATGATAAAAAAGTCTGCTTCTTACTTTACAGAGAGCGTGATGATACAGTATTTTCATGTCTCCATGTAAACCTCCATTCATATGTACACATCTGACGATGCCTTTATTTATTTATTTCCAAAGACGATATTTCATAAGCCATGCTGAATGTGAGATCTGTGCGTCTATTTTCTATACACCTGCAACACACTTTTAAATTTTTTTTTATTATTTTATAACAAATTGAACAACTCTTGAACATTTGTTAATAAACATCAACTATTAACACTGTGTCACTTGTCTTCATTTCAAGTCAATATTTTGCAGATTGTAGGGGTTAGTCCACCTATTGAATGTCCAGTTAGAAGTAATTTGAGGGACCCATCTTGGTCTAAATGAGTCAGTAGAGACTGGTTCATGAGTATCAGTGTCAGGTATTATGTCACAGGAGTCTGCAACAACATCAGTAACATCAGGTGCAATTTAAAGTGAGTCCATGTGAGAAGTCTTCACTAACTCTAGGGTCAGCGTTTACAGATTATGAAAACCGACATCTCCATTGAGTGAAAGTGGCTCATTGTCATCATTGTGGGAAAATGTATTGGACAAGGCTGTATCCAATGAGTCTGTAGATTTACTACATGAAACATGCAACCATCTACTCCAATGTTTACTTTTAAGAGTCAGTAATTAACATCAGACAGTTTCTTTGTGACACAGAATGGTCCTGAGTATATTAGAGCCAGCTTGGCTGTGAAGTTTGCTAGGGTATCTGATTTGGGGTGAGTTTTCAACCTGACCAAGTCATCCATAGCATAAGAAACTGTACATCGCTTCAGATCGTAGTGTTTTCTATGCTTATGGCTGGTGTCTCTGAGTAAGGCACATTGGGGTCATCCATTCCATCAACAATTGGTTGTGTGATTAAATCAAGTGGGGTCTCTAATTCATGTCCATATAACATCATCGAAGGAGATAGGCCTGTGATCTCATGAGATGCAGTACAAAGAGTGAAACAGATTTTGGGAATGTATCTGTCCCATGAAGTGTGTTTGTCTCCAACGTATGCACAGATGGCAGTTTTCAAGGTATGGTTCGCTCTCTCCGTGGCATTTGTTTGTGGGTGATACACTGTCGTCAGCCTTTGCTCCGTACCAAGGGTAGCCATCCCATGTTCGATGAGGTTGCTCACAAAGGGTGTGCCTCAATCTGATATCAGGTAATTTGGTGTGGCGTGGCGGGCAAAGATGAGGAATTTACTTGCTGAGACCTGTGCTGTTACTGCATTGTCAATGCTTACTGCATTTGCTTCGACCCATTTCAAAAAATAGTTGACAATTACATGTACGTACATGTTTCCATTCTGTATACGAGGCAGATGGTCTACATAATCCACTCCTGTATATTCCCAAGGTTTCTTGATTGGGACGATCAGACCTGCTGGTTTTCTTTAGTTTGGCTTTGTCAACTGACACACGGAGAAGGAAACAATGTTTCTTTTGACATCTGCTGCCATTTTTGGCCAAAAGTACCTGAGCTTTAGCCTGGTCTACATTTTCATGATGCCGATAATGCCAGCTGTAGGGTAGTCATAGTAGTAATTGAGCAGAGTACCTCAAATGGCTGATGGGGCATAGAGTTTGAGCTGCTTCATTGATGCAGGCCACAAGTCATTTAAGTCTTTTAAATAAAGCAGACCATCTTGAAAGATGTATTTGTTGTCCGTGTCTCCCTTTTCATTACCCTCAAGGTCACAGAGAAGATCACTGACCAATGGGTCATTATTCTGCAATTGTCTCAACTATGCTCGGTCTGTTAGCATGACTATGGAGAGGTTACGGAGATCCATCTCTCCTATGATGGCATTCTCTGTTTGGATGTCAATAGGGTTGTCATCATTTGGAAGTGAGCTGCGGTACAGAGCATCTGGGACTTTGTTTTGAACACCTGGCTGTGGACGATACTAAAATCAAAGTCCTGTAGGTGCAAGGACCATCTCACTAGTCGTCCTTATTGGTTTGGGTGGTTCATCAGCCATCTCAGGCTGTTGTGGTCTGTGTATACTGTCACATGAAGGCCTTCTATGTAAAGTCTGAAATACTCCAGAGCCCTAATCACTCCTAAGCATTATTTCTCACGTGTTGAGTAAATTTTCTCAGCCTTACGTAAAGCTCTGCTTGCAAAAGCTACAAAATCATCATATTGTCACTTTTTATCAAGTCCACCCCAAGACCTAAGGCATCCATGTAAATAAAGAATGGGCGGTTGAAGTCTAGGAAGCACAAGATATGTGTGGACATTCTTAAATTCATGGAAGCTTGACAACTCTCATCCCAGCTAAACGGAATCTCTTTCCTGGTGAGAGCAAAAAGTGGTTCTGCTTTGCAGGCATAATTTGGTATGAAGCATAAGTACTAGCCTGTGAAACCAAGGAATCCTTTGACTTGTTTCATGTCATTTGGTGTTTTGAACTCAGTCACTGCTTTCACTTTTGGTAATATACCCTCTGGTGTGACACGATAGATAAAGAATATGAGCTCACTTAAACATAACGGACACTCGCTCAGCTTTAGAGATAGACCCGCTGACTTAAGTCTTGACAGAATATCCTGAAGGTCTTCCAGGTGCTGTTCAAAGGTCGGCAAGCCGATGTCAATGTCATACACTGCACAGCATTTATAGGTCAGGCCAGTGAGGACAGTATACATGACCCTTTGAAATATAGCAGGGGAGTTGCTAAGCCCAAAACTGAACTTTGAAATGAAAGAGGCAACAATGTGTTATGAAAGTTGTTTTTGGTCTTGACTTCTCCTTTAAGGATGCTTGCAATTACCATCCAGAGTGGTAAGGAATTTTCCATGAGCTAAGAAGTCCATGGATTCGTCAACTCAAGGTAGAGGGTACAAATCTTTTAGTGTGAGATGATTTATACCCCTGTAGTAAACACAAAACCTGGGTTCACCACAAGGCTTTTTAACAATCACGATTGGGACAGCCCATGGTTCTGAAGATGGTTCAATAATGTTCTCCTCCAGCATCTATTCAATCTGGTCTTCTATGATTTGTGTCTTGATTGGGAAAGTACGGTAGGGTGGGAGTTTATAGGCTTAGCATCGGCAGTATTGATTGCATGCTCTGCTAATGAGGTCCGGTCCAGGTGGTCATTGAACAAGCTCCCAAAGTCCTCAAGAAGGTTTATTATTTGTGCTTTTTGCTCCTTTTGCCTCCTCCACTTTTTCACGTAAAACAGATGGCTGGACATCCAGAAACATCAAGCTTCCAACCTCTGGCTCCTCCATCTATTTACTCACTAACTCACATGGGAGGGGGTTTGTTCCACCAAGCGTTACAGTCCTGAATGGAATATGAATGCTATTTGATGCTCTTAACATGAAATCCTTCCCCAAGATGAGGGTTGAAGAAACATCGGGAGGAATGACATACCGGTGGTAGAAAATCAAATATTGAAATCCAATATTCAGCCAGATAATGACAGTTGGACTGCAAGCTGCACTGTTAGCAAGTTGAATTGGGGGTGTTGTCCAAGGTTGGAAAAGACCCCGCAGAGACCACATCCTGCCCAGACTGGGGAGTTGAATATGTGGCAAATACGTCACATGGGCCCGTTATGCAACACATGGAAGTTGCGCGGTGGTAGGTCCTGCCTAATGAGGAAGAAGCTTTACAAACACAGACGCGGGTCTGCCTGACAGGGGGAGCATACCACGTAAAATATATCACAGGTGGTTACCGTGATAACTGGCACCTATGGAGCACCTATTCCAGTACAGAGTAATTAGTAACCGTAGTGGGTGTGGTCGGGAATTCCTCCACTGAATTTGCGAGCCAGAGGGCTGGGGAGGAAGACATCCAGAGAGTGCGAGTTTGAGGACTCACCTGGCAGTAAAAGTGCACGCGTTCACCTCAGTATAGGGGAAAGGCGCTAGCGCAAGCGGTATACCCATTCAGTTGTCCCGTGTTACAAAACAGACTCAACCCGGAGATTGTAGAATCTCACAAAGGTATTGGGTGGTGCCCAGCCCACTGCTCTGCAGATGTCTGCTAAGAAGGTGCCGTTGGCCAGTGCCCACGAGGATGCCACACTCTTTGAAGAGTGTGCTCGAACCCGCAAGGCGGCGGGCATGGCCTGGGTCCAATGGGCCAATGTGATGGCGTCGACTACCCAGTGGGCGAGCATCTGTTTGGAGACAGCATTCCCTTTCCGCTGTCTGCCAAAGCAAACAAAGAGATGCTCAGAAAGTCTAAGGCTCTGTATGCTGTCCAAATAGGTACGCAAATCAGTACAATAAGGCTGGGACACAGCGACAATAAGGCTGGGTCTTCCTCCTCCCGGGGCAGCTTGATTGCAGGTTCATTACCTGGTCCCTGAAAGGGGTCATAGGAACCTTGGGCACAAAGCGCGGTCAAGTTCTTAGGATGACATGAGCATCTGCAGGACTAAACTCCAGGCAAGTGTCGCTGACAGAGAATGCTTACAGGTCTCCAACCCTCTTGATGGAAGCAAGCGCAATCAGGAGGGCCGTCTTCTGGGAGAGGGCACTTAGCTCGACTGACACTAGGTGCTGGGGCGGCTGGAGTAGTGTTTCCTTTAAGTAAGGAAAGCCAACCACAATGTTGCCATGGTCACGCTTTCACAATGAGAACATGAACCATCCAAAAAACTCCCTTAGTGTGATCGCAGCCCATACACATGAGGCAGCATATATGACCGTCAAAAGCAGTAAGGCATCTTGAAAAAGACATGTCTTAAAAAAGATGGTCAACGCCAATGTTTTACTCTTTTAGAGGAAATAAACTCTTTTAGAGGTCTATTTGCTCTTTTAGGAAATGCTGTCGAAGCGCCCAGGGGCGTGGACTAAACTGGCGTGCAGAGAAGGGAGAAAGCCGCTGGTAATGCGCCATAGGATCCAACAGCAATGCTCTTAGAGTTGAGTGGAACAGTTGTGAATGTCTCAGCTCACTGATCACACAAATGCTCAGCTCCGAAGAAAGAATCTGACTGAACAGATGCACGATCCCCACCTTTTATATAAATTGTTTGCCAATTTGGCATTGGCCTTTTCTCATATTCGTATCCGAGGCTCTCAAAAGAAGCCCCATGTGTCACTACAATCGACACAACGTCAAGTGAGTGACAGAAGGGGAACTAAGACACACAGACCAGCAGTCAATCTGGACATTCCTCAAAGTCATACATTTGAAGACTCTGCCAAGGAGTCTAGTTAAAACCTACAGATGCCTAATGTTGACCATCTTGAGAACAAAGAGAGGTCTGTGGACGTACCAAGACTCTCACCCCTAAAGGCCAGAGGTGATGGTCAGCATTAAACCCATACATGATTATTGGCATTGTTCAAGACACAGAGATTAAACTGAACACTGAATCTGAACTGTTGAACTTCTTAGCTGGACAGAAAACTAATAATCTACACATGACTTCAAATGTACAAAATTAACTTTTCAAGTATATATACATCAAGATATCTCATTTTAAATCCTGGAACTTTGACACAATCACAAAACTAACTTTTAGAAAATACAAGTACATCTACAATCCGAAGGCACTTTATTCCATACCATGTACATTTATACTACCAAATTTCCCTACAATAGTCAGATCAGTCATTTTATGCATATCATCAATATGTCTGGCTATTATACTCAAAACAGATCAGCTTAATATGCAACAGTAAATCGAAGTAGTTTCAACAAATGTACATTTGTACATTTGACCCACAGAGAGTAATAGCAAATGCAAAACAGTCAATTAAAATATTTAAACAGTCTTTGGAAATCAACAATAAATTCAATTTAATAGCAATTCAATTTAATAGACAGCAGTGTAATATATCTCAACAATTAATATAGAAATAGAGAAATAACTTTTTTCTTCTTTTTTACAAACTTCAATATATATATATATATATATATATATAGTTGAATATGTAATTCCACGGAAATGAAATGCGTTAAACAGTTCAAATGATGAAGCATGATCTAATGTCCATAGATCCAAGGCCATAGGTAAAATGTTTGAGCGCCACTTGTAACACGTTCTTTTTAATGGGGACAGCTAGCCTAATTATTTGCAGCAGAGTTAGATAGAGAATTACAACATGGTTGGCATTCTGCAGGTGACATTTATTTGTAGATAAGTCTCACATGAAGTTGCAGTAGACAAACATTACACTGTCAACAGCATTACTTAATAAACAAAAAACTTAAAGTGAGTTTTCTTTTTGATGCATCGATTTAACTGGGATTCTGTTTTAATGATTTGTCTCTCATTATTTATGTATGCCATTGTTCAACTTAATTGTGAAAATACGTAATTATAGGGCTGTGCAGCAAAGCCATTATCTGTATCTGTCTCTGCATACTTCGGATAGAACCAAGTATGGGAGGGGCTTAAACCGGAAGTGTGTCAAAACTAAATGAAACGGCCATTATTAATGAACAGGTTCATAAACTCTTTTACTATTACATTTTTCTATTCATATTAATATTATACAACTATTTAAAAAAAATATATATTAATAATACCAGTATTATTATATTAAAACTACCAGTTGAAGCTGAATTTGTAGGCTACATTAACTGTGGAATATGTTGTGGTTTCTCCTGGTATTTCAGATATTAATATCTGCATGAAACAGAATTTTCGTTTGTCTGTGCATGTATAACAACATTGATCAGGAGGCAGGTGTCAAGCAAAATGGGAAATGTCAAGCACACATTTTTGCAGTGAATAACAAATACAAATTCAAACATTAAAATAAATTAAAATAAAAACAATATAGGCTATAAACCTATCAGGAATATTTATTATAGGACACCATTACATTTACATTTATGCATTTTGCAGATGGTTTTATCCAAAGCGACTTACAGAGCCCTTATTAAAGGGACAATCCCCCCAGAGCAACCTGGAGTTAAGTGCCTTGCTCAAGGACACAATGGTGATGTAGGAATCTAACCGACAACCTTCTGCTTAACAGTTTTGTGCTTTAGCCCACTACACCACCACCACTCATTAATTATTTAAGTAATAATAATAATAATAATGTTAGATTTATAGAGCACCTTACCAGAGTTCAAGAACAATTAACATTTTCAAATTTAACACAGTTTAAAGAAGAAGAAGGAAAAACAAGGAGTTTCAGTTTCTTCATTTTACATAACGAGGAATATTCCTAATAGATGAATAACATAGGGTGCATTTAAACCTTTATGGAGCATATACACATTTATTTTTATATTTTTTTTGGAATAAAGACTTAACCAGTTAATTACCTTAATGGCTACACAGGTTCATAAATTCTTTGTAATTGCGTATATGTTTATTTAAAATGTTGCTTTATCCTTGTGCTTTTTCGATAATCAGTCGAAACGTTATTCGTTTTGAAGTTGTTATTTGTGCCTTTACAAATAAGGTATTTGGCTTCTGGCACATCCCTACATAATTACATGGAAAATTTGGTTCAGTAGATGCCAAAAAAAAATAACAATGATATTTATACATTTTATAAAATCAGATGACAGCTGGGACAAATTACCTTCTTGCCCATTGGGAGTCATCTCATGAAACCAGCTAAATTTATATCTAATTTTACAATTTAAAAGTAAATGCACATTGTTCTTAAAGGGGGAAACAAACACATTCTGCATGACTACTTTTTACTCAAATTGTTATTCTGATAATATAATTGGTGATGAAAACTTTTGCATTAAATTATGAGTTTAAAATACTTCACTGCCTCGTGAAGAAGCATTTTCACTATATTGAATCCCACTGTATATTTGCTAGAAAAAAACTTCCAAAAGAAAAAAAAACACAAAATAAATATAAATGCTGAATCAACAAAAATGTAGCACACATCAATATACAAATAACAGTGAAACATTTTACAGTGTGTTGGACAGGTGGTCTTTTGGTCTCATGTTGCAGGCCTATGATATTTTGGATGTGATTGATTCCTGATTCAAAACCCCTTTGGTTATTCAGCTTTTTATCAAAACTAAGCAAATCGCTACAGCATATCATTGGATCTAAGAAACGGGTGAGCAGATGATTCCATTTTAATTGATTTCTATGAATCAGAGATCGTACCAGAGTGTGGTACAAAGGCAGAATGCCTCTACCATTGTCCGCAACAAACTAGAGAGAAGCATAATGAACTTGAAATATTTTTGAACAAGTACACTTTCTAAATAGTGACGGAATGTGTCAAGGGGATCAAACAAAAACCGCATCAGAGAATACAATAAATGGGATGGCTTGACCAACAAGCAGTTTGTTTTTCTTTTCTTTTTGGAATCAAAGGTGCCGGAATATGGTTCTGGACCGTACCGGCCCAATTTAACCCCCGGGTACAGTTAAGTGACTTTGCGCCACCTTTGAAATTTGAAATGCTCCCCTAAGTAATTCATTCTGGGCTAACTCTGCTTTCAGACAAGTATTCTGAGTATTTGTAGGGGGATTTCACTTCGAAGGGACCACTTAGAAGGGAAAGAGTCCAGAACAATGCAATGCATGACCTCCTAAAGCACACTGTAGGGAACATGCTGCTATCTGCAAGAAAGCACTTTAGCAAAAGAGTCATTGGTGTGTTTAATAAAAAAAAGAGTGAAAAAGGAAGGAGAAAGAGATGAAAGCTCTCTAAAAGCTGATAATGATGACTTCTATTTATAGCAGACTTGAAAGCATGGCATATGGTAGGTTACACTATCAGCCTGCTTGAGAAAGAGGATTGTGTTTATGAGAGAGAATTTATGTGGTAAAATCAGAGTGATTATAGCTACTGACAAGAAAATATCAGTTAACGTTTCAGCCAACAGCTCATTTTAAAGCTCATGGATTGTAAATGATTTTGCTGAGGAATTTGAGAATTATATTAGCCCCAAATCTTTACATTTCTTAATATAACTGGTCATACTGTGCATGATGCATCAGTGCATTTTATTCCCTTAAAAAAAATCTTACATTAACATTTAGTTCACCTACAAATGATAATTCCTTAATCATTTTCTCAACCTTAAGCTGCCTCAAACTCATACAACTGTCTTTTGTGTAACACAAAGAGTTTTTCATAGATGTATAATGTGTTTATATCCATACAATGCAAGTCAATGTGGTCCACATCCTCTTAGCTCCAGAGAGGACATAAAGGTAGCATAAAAGTAATCCATATGACTCTGCACATGCGTCAAGTGCAAGAAAGTGTAATCAAGCTTCTCTCATCAACGTGCCAAGCAGACTGCTGATGTCACGATTTATAGTGAAAAAGGTAAAAAGGAAAAACATATTGGTCTGTTTTTCACCCAAAATCGAATGTATTGCTTCAGAAGACATGGATTAAACCACTCGAGTCTAGCATGGATTACTTATATTAATAAACACATATTTTGAGTGTGATTAATTAAATAAAAAAGAAAGTGTTAAAAAATGTAATGCAATTAATTATACCACATAACCTGGATGTAAATTCTGTAATAGATGTATTTTCCGACCTTGCAGTTCAAGCCTGAAGTATATGAAGCTTCGTGGTTTTACGAGCTGCCTCAGAAGGTAGTCAGAGTCAGGGTTCAGCCAATTCTGTTGGCTGTGTTTTTATTGTCGTTGTGGCTGAGCTCTGGCACTCATGTTAATTGTCTTGTATAGTCTGTGTCTGGTGCGAGAATGCATTGCTTGCCTTTTTGGCATTGTCATCTGTTCTCTTGTCTTGTTTACTGGCATGAGTGCATTGATCTTATGACATCCTTGCATCGTGTAGAATTTGCTTCACTGTGTACGTTCAGGTTTTGTCTAGGTTGAGAGTGCATGGCATCACTTTGTTGGCGTTGTCATTCATTCTCTTGTCTCGTCTGTCATTTGGCATGAGCGCATGTTGTAGTTTCTGGTGATATGCACTCATGTCATTTGTGTGTTTGTGTCTGTGAGAGCGTGCGGCTTTGTTTTGGTTCCGTATTGCCACATGTCTCTCAGTCTTGCGTCATACCCCACATCCTTGTCTGCTTATTATTAGTTCATTTGTTTCACTTGCCTTCCTTGTTAACCCATTTGATTTCTCTCCCTATATTAGCTCCTCTTGTATGCTGTCCTGTGCTGGATTGTTTAGTTTGCTCCTGTCGTCATGTGCTCGTGCTTTCTTTTTTTCCTTCCCTGTCAAGTTCAAGAACTTCTTGTGTTATTCAAGTTCAGTTTTGTTTTTATTCTTTCTCCATCAAGAGAGTTTTTGGTTATGTTTGTTTTCTGTTTATTTAAATAAAAGCTCATTGTTGCCAATATGTGTTTGGGTCCTTCTCTCAACACCACAAACAGTGACAGTCAGCACAACTTAACACACCTTACGAGAGCACAGCCCCAGAATAAGAGCCAGTCACACAGGACCTGTTCTTGACAGCTGGATGAAGCACAATAGAACACAGGGTTCTCGAGACCCAATTTTCAAAGTTTCAACAACATGCCACATTCTAAAATGTAGTGTTTATGACCCTGAAAACCAGCAAGATGCTCAAAAAGTGTCCATCTGACTCATATGTTCACAGACCAACAGTTAAAAACAGCGCAGACAGAATTAAGAATGTGTCCTGTGGCAACAGGTCAAATGGATTGCTGTTGACTAGGGGCGTGTCCAACCTGGCCTCATACTGAAAACGTGACTATATAAATTTAGCAAAACTTGTTATACATGTCTCCAAGTACAATTCCCTGCAGTTTTCAGTTGAAACGAACACTAGAGGAGCTACAACAACTGTGTGCTTTATTCACTTTCACTCAAATCATTACTTAAATGTCTGATTATGACTTTATAAAAAACATATTTTTCTCTTTATTACACAGACCCTGCTATGATATGATATCGAGACACTTTTACTCTAATGCATCTTTTGAAAAATAATAGATTTTAACCAGTGGCGTAGCAGTGTCTGAAGAGGTAGACACTGTGAATTTATGAAATCCCAACCCCCATCCAAAGAAAAAAAACCCACATGCACACTATCCCTAATATTAATTTACATTTATATACAGTACATATGTAAGATGTGTAAGATTTTCTTACATAAAAAAGGCATAATTATAGTCCCACATAAAATTACAAAATGTATATCAAGGTAAGTTTCTTGCTGGCATTGTGTAGAGTACACTGCTAAGAACCATGGTATGGTAACTTGATATTAAATATGTTTCCCTATCTGTCACTCACTCAACGTTGTGTTGATGTAGTGATACTAGGGGTCACCCTTGAGAGCCCCAAACACCTCTGATCTTGAGAAAAGGCCAATGGGAATTGGTGAGTGGAACTTGCATGCCATACGGGTATAAAGGGAGCTAGCTTGCCACCACTCATTCATGTTTTGTGCTGAGGAGCCGAGACAAGGTCCCAGCCATTTCAGCGGGTAGTTCAGTTTTGTGCCAGGAGGGACACAATGTCTTGTTCCCTCCATCAGGGACTAGAGGTTACGAAAGTAACCAGAACGTTCCCTATCTGTCACTCACTCGACGTTGTGTTGATGTAGTGACACTAGGAGTCCCTATACAAAACGCCACAACTAGCTGAAATGTGTTACATGGACTGGTGGTGAGAGACGGGCAGACCCTTGTGTGCCTCGTTACCAGCGCACTCGGCCATCATGCAACCTCCCCCAATGCTTTTACTAGCGTTGGATTGTCCCCTGCACCTCGGGGATAAGTCGACCACCCAAAAATAGTGGACCGGCTGGCCCAGCTGTGGCCTCTTCTCCTTTTTTCTCCCCAAAAGGAACAATATCGTTCAGCTGGTGGCCATATAGGGTCCACGTCCTGAGGTGTCACTGCGGAGATCACACCAAGCCTGAAAGGGGGGTTTGTGTGGATATACGTCACATGGTCTTACCAAGTCTTGTCGGCAGTGTCTCATGTGGCGAAGTACTGTGGGTAGGTCCTAACCCAGGGGGAGAGGAGCTCTACAAACATGGTTAGCAGGGGCAGAGGGGCCTCTGCCCAAGGAAGATGTGGGTTTACCAGTGGGGTTTCGTGGGATATAAATCACACAGTGTTACCATGGGAAACCAGGGCATGTAGAGCACCTACCCCAGTACAGAGCCTAGTTAGCACACATACTGGGCCGGCAGCTAATTTCTCCATAAACTTGCATGCCACAGGGCTAAGGAGGAAGGACATTCAGGGTCCATGACTTCGTGAACATGACTGGGGGTAAAAAGTGCACTTCTTCACCTCGGGGAGCAGAAAGGTGCTATGCACATACGGTACACCTGGCCAGCTGTCCTGGTACTTACCTGCTTGTACCTGACAACACATGGGACGAGACAGGCTCAACCCGGAGATTTTAAAACCTTGCAAATGCATTGGGTGTTGCCAAGCCCTCTACTCTGCAGATGTCTGCCAAAGAGGCACCACTGGTCACGGCCCAGGAGGCTGCTACACTCCTAGTAGAGTGTGCTCGTAGCCCCAAGGGGGGCGGCACGTCCTGGACATGATATGCCAAAGCGATGGCATCAATGACCCAGTGGGTGATCCTCTGTTTGGAGAAAGCGCTCCCTTTCCGCTGTCCATCAAAGCAGACAAAGAGCTGCTCAGAGCGTTTAAAGCTCTGTGTACGATCCAAATTGGTGCATAAATCATGCACCGGACACAGCAACGCCAAGGCTGGGTTTGCCTCCTCCTGGGGCAGCACTTGCAGGTTCTCCACCTGATCCCTAAACAGGGTCGTAGGAACCTTGGGCACAGAACCTGGTCAGGGTCTCAGGACCATGTGAGTTTAGGGAATTTGGTAGTATAAATGTAGACGGGATCAGTTAAAGTGCCCGCATTCTCACACCAATATATGTAGGATTTTTGGTTGATGTAGATGTACACGGTACGAGTTAAAGTGCGACGAGTTTCAACAGAAGAGAGGGATGAGAGGAGGCAGAAGCTCTAGAAGAGCACGAGGAAAGAGAGATGATGTCGAGAGCCGAGAAGAGTGAGAAGTCTTCTTGTATGGAGACATTTGTACTGAAATTGGCCGCACCACAAAAGGTTTCCTGCGCCAATCAGATATGGCTTTTCAGAGTCACATGGTCAACTGGGCTGTCCTTTTTCAACAGTTGATTTGAAGGTCCTTTGTTTCGGATTCTTACAAAACTCCCGCTCAAAAATAGTGCATGTTTAATCATGAACTTTTATATCTTGAAAATGGTACAAGAGACATGACATTCGTTGTCATCAGCTTTCTCTCCCTACATAAGCAAGCATTTACATACTAAATATGACATTCTTTCATGAATATTATATGTGTAAGTAACAAAACGTGAAATCCCTGATTACAAATCATACTGGTTAATTCATTGGTTAACAAAATGGATACAATATTACACATTATGAAAAACCTGATTGTCGGGGTATATTATCAAGTTAAGCCTTATAGTTACCATTCTAAGTATAATGAGATGAATCATACAAGATTAAAGATTATAATCATCAATTCGTCTGTTATAAGTGATTACAAATCACTACACATATTTTAAAAATGTACATCAGGCTATCATCATTAATTTGTCAGTTATAAAAGTTACCACAGTTCAAAGCAATTTTCTGAATTACCTAGCAAGTCTAGGTATTGTGTAAATTGTGGATTTAAATGCATTCTGTATATTTTAGAAGGTTAACTATGGTAAAGTACTGTGACTTTGTGTGATATGTTCCTGGATTAAGATGAAAGGTTCTAGTATTAGAGTCATACAAATCTGATGGTCTTTGCAAGGAAACCTTTTAAAGAAAAGCCTGCTTTAGCTCAAGGTCATGCTGAGGGGCCTCTCTGACCAATTACTTTTTTTGCTTTTAATTATGTCATTTCATTGTCTTTGACCATTTTATTGTCTGAAGGCAGGCCTTCACTCGGATGTTTGGTGCCTGGTCCTTTAATTTATGATGTTGAGGAATTCTAGGATTAAAAAGGTTGAGATTTCTAGATTCAAATCATATTGCTGCTGTTCTTCTTCATGGATAATCCTACATGAGAGTAACCCGGACCAAACTCCAAGCACGTTTTCGCTGACAGAGAACGCTTGCAGGTCCCTGACCCTCTTGATGGAAGTGAGCGCAGTCAGGAGGGTAGTCTTCAAAGATAGTGCCTTTAGCTCAGCTGACTCCAGGGGATCAAATGGAGCTCCCCATAGGCCCCAAAGGGGACATGGGGATGAGACACGATCTGGGAGGATTCAACCACATCGCGCCTCATCCCTGTAGGCGCCAAAGGGGACATGACTAAATAAAAAAGTATTATTCACCGAGTCCAGGAAGCAGAGGATAGAATTGAAGTGACGGAAACATTTGCAGTGCCAATGAAACCAGAGTGCATGATTTGGAAAAACTAATTCAGGTCCCGACTGATCAGCTGGAGGATTTAGAGAACCAAGGCAGAAGATGGAATGTGCGTATTATCGGTATGTCAGAGGATACAGAGGGCTCTCCACAAGTTCTTTGAAAATTTTATTCCAGAATTTCTCAATTTAGAACCTGTTCCAGTTCGTCACCCTCTACTGGTGAATTTTCAACCAGCAAGCATCATCTTCAGAAGCATCAGGCCTGGGAGTTTCTTCTTTCCACGATTATTCAGCGGCCATTGTTCAGAAGAGGAGAGCGTTTGATGAGGTGAAAAAACATCTTCAGATTTGAAATTGGAATACACTCTGTTATATCCTGCCACTCTCCACACCAAATCGACCAGACGTGCAAGATTTTCAGCTCTCCTGATTAAGTGACAGCCCTTATAGACTCTCTAAAATCCTCGGGCTAGTCTCTGACTAATTTTGTCTCCGATTCTTTTAAGACTTTGGGGCATTATCTATCTGAGGACTGGTCATACAGGCTGGCTGCGCTAGCCTCACAAGTATCTGAGGTATGGTAAGCTGACTTTGTTAGATTTGACAGATGGTCTTTGAAGGTTGTTTGTATTTTTTTTCCCACGATTGAGTATTGTTTTGAACACTTTTGTGAAAATTGAAAGGGAGAGTCCCCATTTCCTTGTTTTTGATTATTATTATTATTATTATTATTATTTATTTTTATTTCATATTTTCAGTGTTTATTATTCCTTTTTTACTATGTTCTACTTGTAAGTTAGTTCTGAGAAATGTTCGATGTTCCAATTTAGCCCAGCAAATTCTTATTTCAGGTCAATTTTCAAACTTCCTTGAAATGTCCAGAAACATTTGTCTTTCTAATCAAGGTCCATAACATTGGAAAATGTGATTCGCATATGTACATGGAATGTCAGGGGAATACACCATCCTATAAAAAGAAGGAACATTTTGTCCTTTATCAAAAAGGAGACTATTGGCATAGCTCTTCTTCAGGAAATACATTTAAGCAAACAGGAGCATTTCAAATTGAAACAGGGAAGTTATAACCAGGTATATTTTTTGTCATTTACATCGAACAGTCGATCAGAAAAGACATCCCAATAAGTATTTTCAAATTGACAGAGGATGACAAGGGCCACTTTATAATTCTAAATGGTACTTTATGTGGTAAAAAATTTCCCTAATTAATTTTTAATATCCTCCAGGGCAAACTCAACAGGTCAACTGAGGATGCTATCGCCTCAGCTCTTCACCCCGCCCTGACTCACTTGGACAAAAACAACATGTATGTCAGGATGATATTCATTGATTTCAGTTCTGCCTTCAATACTGTGATCCCATCCAAGCTGATCTCCAAGCTCACTGATCTTGGCATCAGCCCCTCCCTCAGCAACTGGACATTGGATCTGTTAGGATCAGCAACCACAAATCCTCCACCCTCACTTTGAACACTGGTGCAACACAGGGCTGTATGCTGAGTCCAATCCTCTACTCCCTTTTCACCCTCAACTTTTTACCGGAGCATGGCTCCAACTCCATAATCAAGTTTGCAGATGACACCACGGTGGTAGGCCTGATCAGCGGTGACGATGAGACGGCCTACAGGGAAGCGGTACAGCACCTGGCTGTGGTGTGCCAGCGACAATCTCACACTCAACACCCAGAAGACCAAGAAGCTGATTGTGGACTACCAGCAGAATAGGAAGGGCCACACACACACTCCCATCTACATTGATGGGGACGAAGTGGAGCGTGTGATAAGCTTCAATTTCCTGGGTGTCCATATCTCTGAGGATCTTTCCTGGACCTACAACACCTCCACTCTGATCAAAAAGGCGCAACAGTGCCTTTACTTCCTTAGGAAGCTATGGAATGCTCAGCTGTTTCCCTCATCCTGCTGAACTTTTACAGCTGCACTATTGAAAGTATCCTAACAAACTGCATCACAGTGTGGTATGGCAACTGCACTGTCTCAGATCAGAAGGCACTCCAGCGGGTGGTAAAAACTGCCCGATACATCACTGGTGTTCAGCTACCCTCCATCAAAGACACACAAAAAATGCTGCCGAAGGAGGGTGAGAAGCATTATCAAAGACACCTCTGGGAGATGCTATAGGAGTCTTCGCTGTCACACCAGCAGACTCAGGAACAGTTTCTTTCCCTCAGCTGTCAGCCTACTGAACTCTAAACTCTGCAGCTGAACACTACATCCCACTCGGACTACTTTTTTTTTTTTTTTTTGCACATTCACTTGCACTTTTTTTGCACATAACTTGCCACTTGCAATGTTATGGTCATCGGCCACATAAATATATTTACATATTTATACTTCATTCTGTACAATGCACCTTCGGTTTTATACTTCTTCATTCGTTAATTTAGTTCGATTCATTTCACAAAAAATAAAGCAATTAATCGCAATGCCCCCGGATCGTAATAAGGAAGATTCCTGAGAAATGCAAGCTTGTAGTACCACCTGTTTACCCCAGAGGGCAGTAATTGCGTTCAAAACACTCAAGATCTCAAGATGTGTTTAAAGATTGAGCATTAAACTATATTTAACTTGACACAGTGACCTAAACATTTTATGTTTATGATGCAGCGCACCCGAGACACTACACAAGAATGTCTGCAGCAGGTGTAAATTGACGGGTCCTTAAACAAGCCCTCATAATAAATCTCCAACTGATTGACAAATTCACTTGTGAAATGGATTGCTGTGAACTGTATGCCAATGATTGACTTATGATCAATAATATGAAAAGTATGAACATGAAAAGTATGAGCATGTACAGCACTCAATACTTAGTTGGGGCTCCTTTTGCCTGAATTACTGCAGCAATGCGGCGTGACATGGAGTTGATCAGTCTGTGGCACTGCTCGGGTGTTATGAGAGCCCAGGTTGCTCTGATAGTGGCCTTCAGCTCTTCTGCATTGTTGGGTCTGGTGTATCGCATCTTCCTCTTCACAATACCCCATAGATTTTCTATAGGGTTAAGGTCAGGCGAGTTTGCTGGCCAATTAAGAACAGGGATACCATGGTCCTTAAACCAGGTACTGGTAGCTTTGGCACTGTGTGCAGGTGCCAAGTCCTATTGGAAAATGAAATCTGCATCTCCATAAAGTTGGTCAGCAGCAGGAAGCATGAAGTGCTCTAAAACTTCCTGGTAGATGGCTGCGTTGACCTTGGACCTCAGAAAACACAGTGGACCAACACCAGCAGATGACATGGCACCCCAAACCATCACTGACTGTGGAAATTTTACACTGGACTTCAAGCAACATGGATTCTGTGCCTCTCCTCTCTTCCTCCAGACTCTGGGACCTTGATTTCCAAAGGAAATGCAAAATTTAATTTCATCAGAGAACATAACTTTGGACCACTCAGCAGCAGTCCAGTCCTTTTTGTCTTTAGCCCAGGCGAGACGCTTCTGACACTGTGTCTTGTTCAAGAGTGGCTTGACACAAGGAATGCGACAGCTGAAACCCATGTCTTGCATATGTCTGTGCGTGGTGGTTCTTGAAGCACTGACTCCAGCTGCAGTCCACTCTTTGTGAATCTCCCCCACATTTTTGAATGGGTTTTGTTTCACAATCCTCTCCAGGGTGCGGTTATCCCTATTGCTTGTAGACTTTTTTCTACCACATCTTTTCCTTCCCTTCGCCTCTCTATTAACGTGCTTGGACACAGACCTCTGTGAACAGCCAGCCTCTTTAGCAATGACCTTTTGTGTCTTGCCCTCCTTGTGCAAGGTGTCAATGGTCGTCTTTTGGACAGCTGTCAAGTCAGCAGTCTTCCCCATGATTGTGTAGCCTACAGAACTAGACTGAGAGAACATTTAAAGGCCTTTGCAGGTGTTTTGAGTTAATTAGCTGATTAGAGTGTGGCACCCGGTGTCTTCAATATTGAACCTTTTCACAATATTCTAATTTTCTGAGATACTGATTTTGGGGATTTTCATTAGTTGTCAGTTATAATCATCAAAATTAAAAGGAACGAACACTTGAAATAATGTAGGAATGAATGTATACATTATCCAAGTTTCACTTTTTGAATGGAATTACTGAAATAAATAAACTTTTTGATGATATATATATTACTATTTGGTCTTTGAGGACTTTGAGGGCAATATCATTAAAATCCACCAAGTGACACAGTCTATAAAACTCAGTCACGTAGACCTCGAGGGGACGATTCCCCTGGGGTAACCGCAGAGGTTTAGCTGCTGGGTTCATACATGCTAACTGCATTTCATTGGCTCTGTACTTGTATTTTGCACAATGACAATAAAGTTGAATCTAATCTTATCTAATCGCCCTGACTTTCTTGTCAAGATTTACGCTGGTCCTTTCAGGCCTTCAGAGACCCCCCTTTGAGCCACTAGAATCAGTCAAGCTCAAAGCCTTCTCATTGAAGACGGCCCTATTGATCGCGCTCGCTTCCATCAAGAGGGTTGGGGACCTGCAAGCATTCTCTGTCAGCGACACCTGCCTGGAATTCGGTCCGGCAGACCGCAACCGGGCTACGTGCCCAAGGTTCCTATGACTCCCTTCAGGGACCAGGTAGTGAACCTGCAAGCGCTGCCCGGGAGGAGGCAGACCCAGCCTTGTCGTTGCTGTATGCCGTGCTTTGCGTACCTATGTGGAACGCACGCAGAGCTTTAGATGTTCTGAGCAGCTCTTTGTCTGCTTTGGTGGACAGCGGAAAGCGAACGCTGTCTCCAAACAGAGGCTTTCCCACTGGGTCGTTGATGCCATCGCATTGGCCTATCACACCCAGGCTGTGCCCGCTCCCTTGCGGGTTCAAGCACACTCGACAAGAAGTGCGGCATCCTCGTGGGCACTGGCCAAAGGCACCTCCCTAGCAGACATATGCAGAGCAGCAGGCTGGGTAACACCCAATACCTTTATGAGATTTTACAATCTCAGGTTGAGTCGGTCCCGTCCCGTGTTCTCTCAGGTCCGAGCACGTAGAACTCGGGAATGCGGAACGTCTGACCGGGTGTTCCGCTTGCACATATCTCCACAATTTACTGTCCATACATGGGGATTTTAAGCGAATATAGATATTAGGGATGCACCGAAATGAAAATTCTGGGCCGAAACCGAAACCAAAAATCCAGGATGCACTTGGCCAAAAACCGAAACCGAAATTTTTACCTATTTAAAAAAAAAAATGGTGTGTATAATTGTATTAATTTTATACTTTTTCATTAATTTCATGAATTTAATGACTCTGAATTGAAAAACTACAAACCAATAAAATAAATCACACTTTTATTGAAAGTAACACCAAAATTGGACAAAAAATATATTAAAAGTATATTAAATATTCTTCTTCTTTCAGTTCTGTAAAAATCTAATTTTACAGATTTTATTAACAATTATCCAAATAATGTAAAGTTTTAGAAAACTATTATATGAAAAACAACAGTCCAGTAATGAACTTAGCTAACATCTTTCAAAAAGTTTAAATATGCAACAGTAATTTTTATTAAAACAACAGGCAGAACACAGAATGGCAGAGGGCCTCTATTCCACTGATCTATATATAACTATAATATATAATTATATATATAGATCAGTGCTCTATTCTGTTTATGTAAACGTATGTACACTTTAAGTGAAAATTATTGTGCAAAACAACAGTGCAAAACAGCAGTAATTGAACTAAATCCAACCTCAACTGTAAACGACAGATGTATCCTTGAGTGAAGAACAAGTGTAATGTAATTGCTATACACATCATATTGGACCGCTTTCTATTTAAGTACAAGCGACAGGTTTCTCTTCAAGAACAAAAATGGCTAAACTTTCTGACAGTCTCTCCTGTCAGAAAGCTCATCAAGAACATGAGATGCTGCACTGAACAGTCTTTCGCTTATCTGTGCTTAGTGCTAGGGCAGATTAATCACCTGTGCGTAGTTCCGCTAGATAAGCTAAGTTGTGGTGTAGCTGCTTAGTTGTGACACTTGTCCAGTAGAATCTCTTGCTGTACTCTGTATATATATATATATATATATATATATATATGTATAGCTAGGCTAGTATATGACACTTTCCTGTAGAATCTCGTGCTGTACTCAGTAGAAATGTCATATATATATATATATATATATATATATCTTGACATTTCTGCTGAATAAACACTGCAGATCGCAAATTTTATATCCTTATCAGAAACTTTCCACACCGCTGACATGATCGGCCTTTGTTTGGTAGCGCTGTGATAAGGGCTAGATCGATCCAGAGTCAAATCTGAGCACTGAGGGGCAGGGCGAGGAGGTATTTTCGGCCTTTTTTCTCTTTCGGCCAAAAAGCCGAAAGTTCCATTTCCGTCCGAAATTTCGGTGCAACCCTAATAGATATACCATGATTACCATGACATGTTTTTGTGTCTCATATTGTGTTCTTGTTGTGTTATTTGAGCACCTAAAATGAATGGACCAGCCACATTCAGAGCAGAGCAGCACATTAAGATGAACCACTTTAAAGTGCTCTGATGGGCGTACTGTCTACGGAGGTTCCAACCAAACTCCCACAAAAATACAAGTGTGGGTTTTTATGGTTTCACTTTAATATTATTTATATACAAATTAAATGACACACAGGAGGAAATGCTTGCTTGCTCCGTTACTCTTGAGATGATGGGTAAAGAAACATTTTGAAATGCACAGAGAATTTCAAATGTTTTCCTTCATGCAAAATAAGGGCTTGTAGGTGAAATCGGAGCACCTTAACATAACGTGAGAGAGCGAAGAATTCAGGACAGAAAAACAGTATACATTATTGGTGTTGTTGTCTAGGTTTCATAAATGATTTAATATATAAAGTATTTTATATTTATGTAATTCTATCCCTGTGCAATACATTTTAATGAAAAATGTAATACTGTTTAAACCCTTAAAGTAATCATATAGCCCCATTTTATTATATGATTGCAAGCTAAATATCAATAATTCTCTACTTAAGGTGTAGGCCTATCTGTCATAAGCATACGTAGACCTTAAGAAGTATGACAATGTATATGACAATTACTTATAATAATCGCAATTAATTATGAAAAGTATTGTCAGCCAAGTTTCATAATCGTGACAGCCCTAGCTGCAATGGGGTCTGAATTATTAAGGAGCTGTGGTGTGAACAACAAAGGGTCTCTGAACAAATGTTAAGAACACTAAAAAAGAAACTGGGTCCTCTTTTAAGTCCACTTACATTGTTGAAAATCAAAAGCACTGAGGTCAGTTGCATCTGGTTCCCTTTCTGGTTCACTTTAACCGAACAGGGTTTGGTTCTCTTAAAATGTTCTACCTGTATATGTGAATCCAACCTAAGTTCCACACAGAGAAGGGAAGATGGGCCACACTGTGTGGGTCCCCTCTGATATCAGCAGCAAATCATAACCCTGAAACAGAAAGGCACCAAACTGGAATCTCCTCCTCATCAGGAAGGTATAAAACTGATGCAATCTGCATTCGTGCTGCAGTTTACCAGCAAAAAGGGACTAAAGCAGTTGTCATAATGAACCAGCTGCTCAAATAATTTTTTCAACATCACAATATCTTTATTTTTTTATGTTACAAATTAGTAGTTGTCGACCGATACAGGATTTTTAATGGCCGATGCAAATATTCAGAGAGGATTGTGGCCGATATGCCGATACAGTGCCGATATATATAACACAATTTAATATAGTAAATAACAAACATAACATTTCTAAAAAATAATAATAAACTCTTATTTAACAGTATATGTACTCAATTGCACACAAAACTTTAACTTTGTAAAAAATTATCAAAAAATATTATATTGGATTTTAAATGGTAGATAGAAGATTCTTCTGATTTCTGTTTAGTCATCAAATTGTAGCAATATTTTTGCACATGAACAAATTGTTAATATATTAGGAAGGACATAACAATACACACAGTAATCCAGCAATCATACATGGCATGTCCACGTTAGCAATCGCATTTTCTCCAAAAATACAGAATCAAACCAATTGTACATACAGTGAATAAGACATTTACTTAAAGCACACGCCAAACACTTTTACTTTGTAATTGCACCAAAGAGTATTTTGCAGAGACGGGCCACTTCTATTAAAATGAATGGGAAAAATTAGAACACCCAACTGCAGCCAGCGGTCAACGGATATAGATAGGAAGTCCTGCCTTACAGGTAAAAGAGCCAATCATGATCAACTCGAGAATGTGCACACGCATTAGCTATAAAAGCTGGGAAAATTGCATTTTTTAGCATAATCTAAAGAAGCACCATTTATGATACCAGTGTTGTCAGTTCCCCTTCTGTCACTTACTCGACGTTGTGGGGATGTAGTGACACTAGGGCTTGCTCTTGAGAGCCCCAAAACACCTAAATCTTTGAGAAAAGGCCAATGAGAATTGGCGAGTGGAATTTGCATGCCACTTCCCTGGACATACAGGTATGAAAGGAGCTGGAATATCCACTCTCATTCAGATTATTCTTTGGAGTCGAGCGGCTGTGTAACAGCGAGCTTAATCCCACTCCCACAGTGAAAGACGAAACGCTCAGCACCAGGGCATAGTCTATGTCCATTGAATTTTGCCTCCAGGCATCATAGAGCAGACTGGCTCATTTAAGCCCGCACGAAAAAGTTATTTGAGGGCAATATCATTAAAGTCCACCAAGTGGCACAGTCCACAAAACTCAGTCACGTAGTCCTCGAGGGGACGATTCCCATGGGGTAACCACAGAGGTTTAGCTGCTGGGTTCATAGTAGGTCGAGTTTTCAGGAACGGATGAGGAGGATGATGATACAAGAACCCAAGTGCAGATTTAGTTACAAGGTGAAATCCCAGCATGAAATTATTGAAACAAATTGACATAAACATGACTAATAGCATGAATACTAGCACGACGTTACGCCAACAATACTCAACAAAAGACGATCTTTTAACTAGTGCTTGCATCTTTAATGTTGCACTACTGCCATCTTCTGGAGTTATCTAACTCCTAAATTGTCCAGTATGTCATATTCTCCCCATCAATCCTGTTCTTATAACGAAGCTGTACAAGCATCTTCTGCCTTGTCCATTCCCTCCACACTCCAGTATATTCTTTACTCCAGTTCCTGATATTCTAAATCTTTCCATTTCTTCCATCATGACAGTTTCTGATGCCTGACTATGATCACAAAAGCCGGTTGGATGTTTTCCTATAATGTGAAGTGTACTATTCAGATTACTGTGTCCTATTCTTAAACTAGTCTTGATTGTTTCCTCTTTTCTGAGGAAAATATCACAATACTTTTCACAATATCAACTCTATTTTGAATGGAATATAAGTGTCTTCCTTTTATCTCCCGATCCCACTGCTGCTGCCACTCCTTATTGATTTATCTCCATACAATGCTCTTTCCTTCTGATTTTGAGATACTAATATTTGTGTCTGTTTTCTTTTTTAACAGCTTGTTTGTCTAGTTTGCCCTCTCTTTAATTACCCATAATGCCTGTATGAGCAGGAATACAAATTATTATGATCTCAGTGCCTTGTTTCCTTAGTCTCCTGTTCAGCCAAACTTTCTCCCTTTCCCAGCTGGCCTGTTACACACTTTTAGCTGGAATATTATCTTCATGCCACCTAATTTACAAGCAGCTGTTTCGGTGGAGACTCAATGACATTTCTCCTGCCTCAACTTGAAGCGCACACACTGGTGATGTACTCACTGCCTCTAAACATACTCTCAAGGCCTGAGCCTGCATTACATCCATCCTCGCAAGCACAGATTTTGCTGCTGATCCAAATGTCACAATCCCATAGTCTAGCCTTGATCTTATTAGAGCTACACACACACACACACACACATATATATATATATATATATATATATATATATATATATATATATATATATATATATATATATATATATATATATATTAGTGGTGGGCCGTTATCGGCGTTAACGTGCTGCGTTAACGTGAGACTCTTATCGGGCGATAAAAAAAATATCGCCGTTAATCTATTCTCAAAGTTGGGTTGGGAGCTGGGTCTATACTACGCAAGCTATGATGACTTTCACTTGATATTTTAGCGCGGATGTATACCTAGCCGAATTGCACTGTAGGGGGCGAGAACGAGTCTTCGAATCTGTGTGTGTGTGTATGCCTACTGTGAAATTACCACATCAAACGTGCTAACATGGATGCAGCCAGGAAGCCGCCGGGTTTGCTTCAGGGAAAATTTATTTTTAAGAAGCTTCCCAATGGAAACCTCGACAAAACTAAGGTTGTTTGCACCTTCTGCGATGCGGAATTAGTTTACTGTAGGAGTTCTTCCAGTCTCAAGTACCACCTAAACGCAAAGCATCCCTTAGCTAATGCGGTTGATGCCGGGCCAAGCACTGATGTAGCGCCGGAGAAGAGTCGTCGTCAAACTACTTTGTTTGAGTGCAACCGAGGCAAGCCCGTCAGCACAGCTCTATCAGCCAAGCTAACTAATCTCCTCGCTCAGTGGATTGCCACCAGCTGCCGGCCCATCAGCGTGGTTGAAGATGATGGGCTCGAGCTTGTTCTCCAGGCGGCCACAGGTGACCCATCTTACAAACTACCTGCGAGGCGAACTATCATGAGGAGAATACATGACCAGCACACCACAGAGAAAGCCGCAAAAGATGAGAAGATGATAGAGGCGAGGTCTGTAGCACTGACTGGGGACCATTGGACATCTGTCAACAACGGCGTTACTGTACACATCATCGATGCCAGCTGGGAACTTCATTCCTTCGCTTTAGGTAGGCTACGTTATGTAATTTTAAATTACATCATTTAATTTAATTACTTAGCCTATTAATTACCACGACATCACGAATTACCACCACATTATGTTTGCTTCTTGATGATTGCTAGTTGTTTACTAGTAGTGAACTTATTCTGATCTACTTTGTCTGTCCGTTAGGTGTGATCAAAACAGAGACGCGTCACTTTGCAGAAGCGTGTGCCAGGCAGTTTCTCGACGTCGCTAATCAGTGGGGGATAGCTGATAAAATCAGCACTATTGGAACAGACAGCGCTCCTAATATGGTGGCAGCAGGGAGGATACTGCCATTCGAGCATTTGCCCTGTGTTGCGCATGTTGTACAGAGAGCTATTGTAATGTCACTTCGGGAAGGTGGTTTTGATGGTGCACTGGCCAAGTGCCGTAAAGTGGTCGGACATTTCAAACATAGTCCGGCCAACTCAGACGAGCTGAATGTCCAGCAAGCCTCCCTTGGACAAGTTCAGGAGCAACTCGTGCAAGATGTTCCAACATGGTGGAATTCCACCCTTGAGATGATCAAGCGCGTGATGCGCAACAAAGACGCACTGCACACAACGCTGTCTCAGCAGAAGCACAATCTGGCCCTCCCAACAAATGCTGAATATGAGAAGTTGGCAAAGCTAAAGAAACTGCTGGAGCCATGCAGGTATGGTCTACAAAGATAGCGTGTTCATAAATTGGCATGCAAGTTATTTTAAATGTCACTTTGTATTTAAGAAACACATGCCCTTAAATGTAATGTGATTAAGAACTTAAAACATGTGTAATCTGAGTTAAATTAATCAGTCATTAATTATTTATTGCTCTGTTTCTGTGTGTGTGTGGTGTGTGTGTGTGTGTGTGTGTCTGTCTGTCTGTTTGTCTCTCTGTGTGTGTGTGTGTGTGTGTGTGTGTGTGTGTGTGTGTCTGTCTGTCTGTCTGTCTGTCTGTCTGTCTGTGTGTGTAGGTACATCACTGAGCTCCTTGGTGGGGATAAATATGTATCCTGCTCTGTGGTTCTACCTGCCCTGTGCCACCTCCAGCACGCGATGAAGATCTCAGATGATGATCCTGCCTATATTGTGCGATTCAAGGCTGCCTTCATTAAGGCCCTCAACCAGCGGAGTGAGAAAATAAACCTGGAATGGCTTAAGGTATGTCAGACTGACCAGAAGATAACTGCATTGTTTGACCATTATAGACTGTTAAGCCAGTAGATCGGTCAATGAATAGATGAGTCATGAAGAAATATGGAGGTTGGATTTGGAAAGTGAAATATTCATCAATCAATAATTATAATTTTGTATTCATCAAAGGTGGCGACTGCTCTAGATCCACGATTTAAGGAACTCAAGTGCTTGCCCAGAGCAGAGAGGGAGGTTGGAGTTGGTGAAGGGAGAAGAACCTGCTCTGCAGCCACTCGGGGAGGAGAACCCTGAGCCACCCAAGAAGAAAACAGCCCTGCTACTGATGGGATCAGACTCAGAATCAGATGAGGAGACACCAGAAAACAATACTGTGGAGAGGTACAAGGTAGAGCCCAGTGCCAGTCTAGATCAGTGCCCACTGAAGTGGTGGTCGGAGCACACTGCTGTCTATGGTAAGATGGCCCACATTGCCCGTAAATACTTGGGGACTCCTGCCACAACTGTCCCATGCGAGAGACTTTTTTCTTTAGCAGGCCATATTGTGCAGAAGAGGAGATCTCGTTTGTCATCAGAAAATGTGAACAAGCTGGTCTGCCTGAGTGACTGGTGGAAGAAGGAGAAATAGAGCTTGGACTGATTGACACAAAGCTACTGACTGTAAAACAGTTCATCACGACCTCTTATATAGGCCTACAGTTCAAAATTCATGTTTAACTGAATAAACAGTTAGTAAACAAGTACATCTGATTGAGCATGATTTATTTTCATCACCAATTATCATAGTAGAACAGCTTTCTCAAGCAGTTTGTGATGCATTTTGGAAACAGGAGACGAGCCCCTGGTCTAATGCACCACCTGGCTTGAGAAACCCGTTCTCAAGGACTTACTTTTAGTGGGTAGCACACATATTCTGCATGCCTCCGGCAAAATTCAAATGAGCCATTTTAATCTAGATTAATCTAGATTAATTCCAAGATTAATCTAGATTAATCTAGATTAAAAAATTAATCTATGCCCACCTCTAATATATATATATATATATATATATATATATATATATATATATATATATATATATATATATATATATATTTCTGAGATTCAATATCAGCTCCACATTTCACTCCTGCAAGACATCTCATAATATTTGTTACTTTTTAAACATATTCTCCACATTTCTAATATGCTCTCTCCAGGTTAATCTAGTCAAAATGCACTCCCAAGAAATTAAAACTTTCAAATTGTTCGATGTTACTTCCATATAATTTCAGATTATTATCTTCCCTGATTGTCTTTCTTGTAAAAAGCATTCTTCACTAAAAATGTATATCCCCATTTCACCCCACATATTTCAACCTGTTGTATCCCATCTTGTATTTTCTTAACTATGTGTTCCACATTCCTCCCTTTTTTCCACAGAGCCCCATCATCCACAAACAATGATCTTCCCATGTCCATTGGTATATTTACAAATATATCATTTATTATCACAGAAAATAAAGTGGGATTTACAACACTTCCCTGAGGTGTTCATTCTCTACGACATGTTTGCTTGACAGTTCTGATCCTATTTTAACTTGGATGGGTCTTCCACTCAGAAAATCCATTATCCAGTTAAAAATGTTCCCTCCAATTCCCATACCATGTAATTTAATAATTAATCCCTCTCTCCATAGCATGTCATATGCATTTTCTACTTCAAAAAACACTGCCACCACTGTCTCTTTATTTATTTGAGCTTTTCTAATTTCATCCTCCAGACATAACACTGAATCCATAGTACCCCCTTCCTCTCCTAAATCCACTTTGGAATTCAGCCATCATTTCTCTTTTCTCCAAGAAATACATTAACCTCTCATTGACCATCCATTCCATCAATGTACAGACATGCAATGTCAAAGTTATAGGTCTGTAGTTTGTTGTCTATCTGGCATCCTTTCCAGGTTTCCCTAATTATCGCTTCTTTATATCTCTCTGGTACTCTTCCTTCTTCTCACACTTTATTAAATAACCTCAACAGCTTCTGTCCCTCCATACATAAATTCTTCAACATGATGTAGCATATTTCATCTTTCCCTGGTGCAGTCTTCCCAGTTTTAGCCAGCGCCTTCCTTAATTCTCCCATGCAAAATGGGATATTTGGTTCATCTTCAATGCTTTCCTTTCTCCTTAGTAACCCCAAGTTTTCAGATTTTGTTTTCTCTCTGTTTCTTTTTCCCTCCTCAGACAAGTTATTGGAGCTGTGTACATTAACAAAATATTTACCATAATCTCAACTTTTTCCTGATTGGTTACAGCAACCTCAATTCCACTACTCAAGACAAGATAGCTCCACTCCCTCCTATCCCCACACATCTTTTTAATCATCCCTCACACCTCTCCTACCTGAGTGGTGTTCCCAATTGAATCACAGTACTTCCTCCAATATTTTTTTGTCTGTCTAATTGTTCTCCTACTAGCTTGTTTATATTCAATCACATGCTGAAAATGATGGGTTCTTTTCATTAACTTCAATGCTTTATTTCTGTTTCTCACTGCTTCTTTGTATTTATCATCCCTCCATGGTACTGCTTTCCTCTTCAATTTACCTTTATTTTAAGGAATGTGATCTTGTGCTGCTGATATTATATGTATTATTTTATTATCAACTGTTTCTATATCTCTATTATAATCAGTCTGATTAAGATAGCTATCACTTTCTTTCTGACATTTCTCGCAGTCAGCATTCTCAAATATTTATTTCTCTCCACTGCCATCTGTGACATACAAATATAACATTTACATAAAAATGGGTAATGATCACTCCCTATTGTTCCTTCTTGATAAACATTTCAATCGCACAATGGTGCCATATTTTTGGAAACCAATGTGAGATCAAGCACAGATTCTTTCCGGAACCAACGTCTATCCTTGTTTTATTTCCATAATTTAAACGCACTAATTTTTTCCCATCCATCAACAATTCTATTACTTGACCATTATTATCATCGATTTTCTCACTCCCCCACAATGTGTTATGTGCATTAAAATCGACACACCATACAATATTACTTATTTCCTGAACTTCTATTTCCTCAAGCTTGTTTAGCTCTAGCCTTTTACGTGGGTTGTAGTAATTTATAACTGCTAACTTTTCCATCTCACACCATACTTCTAGTACCTTGTATTCCTGTCCACTCCCTAGTGGACAGGAATACAACTAGTGTTCTGTAAGGAATCCCCTGTTTTACAAATGTGACACCCTCCACCTCCACCATCTTTTCTATCTTGCCTAATTGCAACATATCCACTTAAGACTAAATCCAAGTTGGGCTTTAACCAAGACTCTTGAATGCATATAATGCCTGGTTTTTCTCTACTGCTGGCTTAAAATCTTGATCATTTGCAATCAAGCTTCTTGCATTCTACTGAATGAGTAACATTATTAATGCTATCAACCCACACATGCTGATTCTTGACTTGACTGTACATTTGAGCTCATCCCTTACTTCTTCCAATTTCAACCCTACCATTTCCAAATCTGTTCAGCCTCCTTAATTTCCCCAGCATAGGAAACGTTTTCCTTTACTTTTATCTGCTGCACTTCCACCTCTCGCCTCATTACTTCACAACCCCACGTGATTACCTCCATAGTTACAGCACTTTGGTTTCACTCCCTCTCCACATTTTCCATATTTGTGATCTCCACCACATCTAGCACATCTTTTCTTTCTTTTACATACCTCAAATCAAATCACTTTATTGTCACACTACCATGTACACAACTGCAACAGTAGGGGAAATCTTGTGTGCAGTCATGACAGTGTCAAGACATATACCAATTACAATAAACAACATATTTACACAACGCAATTTACATATCAAATGTACACATAATTACACAACACAATAATAATATACAATGTACAGTAAACAATACACACAATATAGAATACACATACAATACAAATAAAAAATAAGAGTATATAAATACATATATATACAGTAGATGTATTGTGGAGAATATAATTATGACAGTCCAGTGTGAGATATAAGATTAATAAAGTGCAGTGCTGATTATCGATTGTGAGAGATCAAGTGTTCAAAAGTCTGATTGCTTGGGGGAAGAAGCTGTCATGTAGTCAGCTGGTGCGGGTCCTGATGCTGCGATACCGCCTGCCTGATGGTAGCAGTGAGAGCAGACCATGACTCGGGTGGCTGGAGTCTGATGATCCTCCGAGCTTTTTTCACTACAAGCTCCTTGGTTTTACTGACGTTGAGGGAGAGGTTGTGCTCCTGACACCAGCATGTCAGAGTGTGCACCTCCTCTCTGTAGGCTGTTTCATCATTGTCAGTGATCAGACCTACCACCGTCGTATCATCAGGATACTTAATGATGGCATTGGAGTTATGTGTTGCCACACAGTAATGTGTGTACAGGGAATACAGGAGTAGGCTGAGAACACAGCCCTGCGGGGCTCCACTGTTGAGGGTCAGTGATGAGGTGATGTTGCTGCCCATTCTAACCACCTGACGTCTGCCTGACAGGAAGTCCTGGATCCAGCTGCACAGCTCATCCGGGAGAGAGGCAGCGGTGTTCACGGCTGAGTTTGTATTCCCTTTGTAGTCTGTGATGATGTTAATTCCCTGCCACATACTTCTAGAGTCGGTCGTGTTGAACTGTCCTTCAATTTTGTGCCTGTACTGGCGTTTGGCTGCTCTGATAGAGTTACGGAGGGCATAACTGGCTTGCTTATGCTCCTTTGCATTCCCGGAATTAAAAGCGGAGGTCCGCACATTAAATGCCAAGCGAACATCGCCGTTAACTCATGGTTTCTGGTTGGGGCAGATCCGTATTGTTTTGTTTGGAACAACATACTCTACGCACTTCCTGATGAAACACGTTACGCTATCAGCATAAACCTCGATGTTGTCTTTAGAGGTGGACCGGAACATCTCCCAGTCCGCGTGTTCAAAACACCAGCACTGGATCGTTCTGAGGGTGGGTGCTTCCTGTTTCAGTTTCTGCCTGTAAGCGGGCAGAAGCAGAACGGAAGAGTGGTCTGATTTGCCAAATGGTGGGCGGGGGAGGGATTTGTAGCCATCCCAGAAAGCAGAATAGCAATGGTCCAAAACCCAGTCCCCTCATGTGTTGAAGCTGATTTTGGTGCGATTGTTTTAAAATTGGCTTTGTTAAAGTCCCCGGTAACAATGAATGCAGCCTCAGGGTGCACGGTTTCCTGCTCACTTATGCTCCCATACAGTTCCTTGAGTACACGGTCTGTGTCGGCTTGTGGGGGGATGTACAGAGCTGTGATAATGACCGCTGTGAATTCCCTCGGTAGCCAGAATCTGTCTCTGCTCGGTGCACGGAGAACCCCGCGGGTTCGATGGCTGAGACTGGAATCTCCACAGACATCCAGGTTTCTGTAAGGCAGATAATGCAGCAATCCCTCGTCTCTCGTTGCAAAGAGATCCGCGCTCTCAGCTCACAGAGCTTGTTGTCCAGAGACTGAACATTTGGCAGTAGTATACTGGGTAGAGGGGGTCAATTTGCAGGACGTCTTACTCTGATGAGTACGCCGGCTCTTTTTCCCCTTTTCCTTCTTCGTTTCCGCGGCCGGGCAGTCCATACAAAGGGCTCTGCTGGCATGTTTGTAAACAGCGGGCCAGCATTGAGGAATTTACGTTTAAAGGTATGTGGATAATTTTTCAACATTGCCTTACATTTTAGGTGAATAAATCAGCCCATTAGCACATCTTTTCCTTCTCTGTCACTGCATGGCTTGAAGCTTCAACGCTGCTGTTTTGTTTCAGGAGTTTTGTTTAATTGCTTTGCTTTGTTTAACTGTTTTGTTTAACTGTTTTGTTTTGCTTTGCTTTGTTTTTGTTTCAGTGCTTCGTTTTGCTGTTTTGGGATTCCGTGTTTTGTTTTGGTGTTGTGGTTGCTTTAAATTTTTTTTTTGTTTTGTTTCTGCTGGCTTTTGAGCTTAATTTGTGTTTTTATTTTTGTCTTTCCAGGAGCTGGGGGTCTGGAGCGGGCAGGCTAGTCATCCCCATGTGGTGGTGTTTCTCCTTTCACTAAGTGCTGTGTGCATATCTTTGCAGTGAATCTCGCTGGAGTGTGTGTGTGGTGAACGTGTGGGTATTTATTATTGCGGGCATTATTAAAGCCCTGTATCTAGCCTGCCTTGCTACTGGTAAGCCGCAGCTCAAGAGTTATTTTGTAAATTTGTATCGTGCCGTTCTATTACAGCAGCTTTGTGCTGTTTGCCTTTTTATATTGGCACTTTATTCCTGTTATATCGTATTGAATGCTCTTTTCTTCTGTGTTTTTTAATTATTTTATTGTGATTGAATAAATATATTTTTGGTATAAAGATATCCACGTCTCATTGTCTTTGTGACAGAAACCGAACCTGTGTGCCCTTATTGGGTATTTCCCTGGGTAATTAGACCAGGGTGGTGTAGTCGCTATTTGCTGTAGAGGTAAACCTCCTGAGAAGTGTATCATCTGAGAACTCTCTGTTTTTTTTTTTACTCCCTTGATCCGCTCGCTTCACCACATATGTACTCTCTTATCTTGTATCTCATAAATCCATAATATAATTCCTTTGGGATAAATGGTTTCCGTCTCCACTTTTTCAATTTTTTCTTTTAGCACTTTTTATGAAGTTATTCTGCACCTTTAAATTCTCCACTACACTAGTTCCCCGTCTGTCACTCACTCGACATTGTGTCAAATTAAGCAACATTGGGGGTCTTTCTTGAAGGCCTTGGTTACCTCTGAACTTGAGAAAAGTCCAATGAGAAATTGGCAGACAGAATTTGCATGTCCCTCCCCTGGACATACGGGTATAAAAGGGGGGAATCGTGCATCTGTTTAGTCAGATTTTTTTCTTCAGAGCCGAGCGGTTGTGTGTTCAGCAAGCAGTAGTTCCACTACTATTCCACTTGCCTCTAAGAGCATTGCTGTTGGATCCTACAGAGCATTACCAGCGGCTTTCTCCCTTCTCTGCACACCAGTGCAGTCCACACCCCTGAGCGTTTCGACAGCATTTCCTTAAATATAGAAATATATCGAAATATTCCAGACCTTTAAAAGAGAATATTTCCTCTAAAAGAGTATACACATTGGCATTGAACTACTTTTTAAAGATGCGTTTTTTTGAAGATGTCTTTATATACCAAATATAAATATTTAGTGATTTTTCACCTCCTGGAACCTGGTGATAACTACATTCATAGCGTCACCAAATATGCCAGAAGGCGAAACCCGGGCATCGAGAAGGAAAACTTTGTCCTTGTCTCTGATGCCCAACAGGTTGAGCCATAATTGTCTCTCCTTGCTGACTAAAACAGACATAGACTGGCCAATGGCGTGGGCCGATTGCTGGGTCGCACGGAGAGAGAGATCCATGGCACGACAAAGCATGGAGAAAGCCTCCTCGTCGACCATGGTGCCTGCACTCAAGTCCTTCAGCAGATCAGCCTGATATGCCTGTAAAACTGCCATAGTGTGCAGGGCAGCACCAACCTGACCTGCTGCCTGATAAGCCTTCCCCACAAGCGTGGAGGGGATCCTGCATGGCTTTGTGGGGAGAGTGGGTCTTTTTAACAATGATGCAGAGCCAGGCGAGAGATAACCCGCAAGAGTCTCTTCAACCGGCGGCATCACCGAATACCCCCAAGGGACACAGGAAGTATAAGGGTTCCTCCGTGAATGAGAGAGCACACCATGGAGGTCATCAAAAGGAAGGGACTGATGAGGCGTTCCCTAGGGGCAGTGGTGGTTCAGTGGTGGCTCAGTGGTTGAGGCTCAGGGTTACTGACCAGAAGGTTGGGGGTTCAAGCCCCAGCACCACCAAGATGCCACCCTTGAGAAAGGCACTTAACTCCAGGTTGCTCTGGGGGGATTGTCCCTGTAATAAGTTCACTGTAAGTCGCTTTGGATTAAAGTGTCTGCCAAATGCATAAATGTAAATGGTTACCAGACAGAACATCTGACCTCCAACTTGGAGCATTTGGGGATCTCTTGTTCATGTGGAGAGTCTAATGGAAGCCTGGCCACCGCACGAGTAATCATGAGAACCTAGAGTAATTCCTCCGATGATTTATTATCATGCCTGGAATGCTCGGAGGTGGTTAACTCGAAGTCCGCAGACTCAAGAGATTCATGGTCCCCCTCATGAACTGAAGAGGCGCCGGAGCACGCTTCAGGATCACGGGAAGCACCAGCTGGATCTGGGTAGAGAGCAAGCGATAGGGACGGACCCGTCTCTCGCTCCTCAGCCAGATCCATATGAGAGCCCCACGTTGGAAGTGTGGGCGCTGACTTTTGGAAGTAAGCAAGACGAGTGCGCAGCATTTTGACTGAGAACATATCACAATGCTCGCACCCGCCCCAACGCAAGAGCAGCATGCTCTTCCCCAAAACATACAAAACAAAACTGATTTGTGTCCCTCTCAGCCATAGAGCGTAAACAAGGGAACACACACCGCTTGCTCAGTCTTTCAGTCATTTTCTTTTTTTTTTTTTTGAGAAAAGAGAAAGGTTTCTGTGCACTGCCTAACAAAATCTAACTCCTAACAGAGGAAAGTAGAACGTTTCTGACAGGCTCATGAAGCACACACACACACACACACACACAGAGTAATCTGAAGACAAAAGATTTGACGATGCACCTGTGACGCATCTATTTATATCCCTGCTACAGGTGCATCCAATGATGTCACCAGCAGAGGCTATAAATTCTGGTAAATTTCATTGAAGTGTTCCACACATTTTCACAGCTGGTCACACCTAAAATTGTTCCCAAAGCGCTAAGTCAGCGCAGCATCAATGTGTAGCGTTTTGACAGGGAACTCCCCCTTCGGGATGCCGGGAACCTAAAAAGTTTATGACATTCTTTATGGGGCGATGGGGAAGGGTATGTGCAGTCTGATGCAGCATGCTGCTTTGGCACGCAACTGCCTTCCCGCACCTGCATCAGCAGTTCACGTACACGGTTCAGCGCATGGCATGATTCCATCAAGGAACGGAGGTTACAACAGTAACCTAGACGTCCTTCATACTAACAGTAAGAGGTACTCCAAACATCACTCCCTTGCATCCATCAACCCTCTTCTCCCCCACTTTTACTACTTAAATTTTTCCAACTGTAACATGTGGACAGTATCAAGAAATTCTATCTGCTCATCTGGTCATAAAATCTCCCACTCTCCCTTTCCTCACACTAAAACATTAGGCCGGCTCCAAAAAGTCTACAAGATAATGGTCACTAAAAGAACTTTGTCACATTAAGTTCCTTGGGGAGTGCTAAACAGAAACATCTCTATGTCCCTCCGGTAACTTCAAAGGCAAGTTGCATCTGGACTCTTGTTCAGCACCAAAGCCAATACAAGTAACCATTTTATAAAATTTGGATGCATCATTAAGCTTTGACCCGTTTCTTTAAGGTGATTTTGATTCTCTGATGGTTCTCAAAGGTTGTTGTTAACTTATTGTAAATCTTGCCATTCTTTGCTCTTCTCTTTTTTCTTTACTTTTCTGTATTCTGTATGTGTGTGTGTGTGTGTGTGTGTGTGTGTGTGTGTGTGTGTGTGTGTGTGTGTGTATGTGTGTGTGTGTGTGTGTGTGTGTGTGTGTGTGTGTGTGTGTGTGTGTGTGTGTGTGTGTGTGTGTGTGTGTGTGTGTGTGTGTGTGTGTGTGTGTGTGTGTGTGTGTGTGTGTGTGTGTGTGTGTGTGTGTGTGTGTGTGTGTGTGTGTGTGTGTGTGTGTGTGTGTGTGTGTGTGTGTGTGTGTGTGTGTGTGTGTGTGTGTGTGTGTGTATATGTGTGTGTGTGTGTGTGTGTGTATGATATATATAGTATGTGTGTGTGTGTGTGTGTGTATATATGGTGGTGGTGTAGTGGTTTAAAGCGCTAAACTGTTAATCAGAAAGTCACTGGTTCGATCCCCACAGCCACCACCATTGTGTCCTTGAGCAAGGCACTTAACTCCAGGTTGCTCCGGGGATTGTCCCTGTAATAAGGTCTCTGTAAGTCACTTTGGATAAAAGTGTCTGCCAAATGAATAAATGTAAATGTGTATATATATATATATATATATATATATATATATATATATATATTAGATTCCTTGTTTAAGTTTTATTTTCCCATTGTTTAATTTATTAAACTCATTAAAGCCACGCTTGATTGTCTCTGAGTTTGCGAATCACACCTCAAAGTCACTTAAAAGTTTGATCTGGCTACATGCTTTTGTACTGTTAGTACTATATAGAATGAGAAAATTATACTTCTTGGCCAAAAGAAATTATATTTCTTAAGATTTGATAGAAGAGTGTACTGTCGGTTCGATGGACTGAACAGATCAGTCGAGTTCAAATTAATTCTGCTAAAATTGATTCTGAAAGCTGATCTATGTATAGTTATAATTAATTATAACCCATTGTACTTAATTATCTATCTATATATATATATATATAGATTTCCTTTTGAGCTAATTTGCTACACAACACTTCCCATTTTCTTTGTCTTCTCCATCTGCGCTTCAGACCTCCAGCCTATAAGCAAGCTCCCATCTCCCAGAACTCTTGCATATTTCACTTCTCCAATTTGTCTTCTTATTATTTTTGTTAGCTTTAGCAGATCAACCCTCTTTACAACCCCCTCTCCTTCAAATCATACCACCACATTAAGCAGCCCTGTTTTCTGAACTTTCTCCTGATCTTCTCTACCCTCACTCTCTGTTCTGCCTGGGCTAACTATGTTCTTTATCTTTCTCTTATGGCTAGCCGCCTTCATAGATCTACTCCCTCTCACCACATCCTCCCTCTCACATCCCCTCCTCTTATCACTAAAGTTTCCCTCTAGCTCACAAAACTCCATGCTGTTATTGTCAACATCTGACTCCCTCCCTGCCATCCTTTCAGTTTGTTGGCACCGCAGTCAACAAGAAGCAGTGAAAGAGTTTCGCTACCGGACCTATACAGGCTGTAGGTCGACACTCCCACACTACACCCCTTAATCAATTGACCAGTTACCCAGTCATCAGTCCGTAATCCAATATCAAAGTCACTTAGTCCATTCCTCCATTTAGAGAATCTTCATACACATACGATAGCTTCTGCATATGCCGATGTCAAACTAAGGGTGTTCCTCCATCGCATCAGAGGACAATTCTAGCTGTCCACTGTCCCCTGACAAAAGACAATGGCAAACATGAGGGCTTAAATACATGGACATGGGAAACCACATGACAACCAATGATGAGACTAAACTAATAAACATGATAAGATTACTAAAACATGAACCAATGACACAACAAGACTGATATCGCTTTAACAAGACAATAAACCAATGAGAACAAAACACATGAACATGGAGGGAAACCAGTACCACCCCTCCCTATAAGCAGACTACGCAGTCTGCGTAGGGCAGCAACTCCCTAGGGGGAGCACCATCTCCCCTTGGTGGGCACCAGAAGGTCCACCGGCTGCCCTTATTCGCACGTTGTAAGTTATTCAAGGACCCGAAAGCAGTTGCATAACACAGATGATCATTTCAGACTCATACCATGCAACCCCCCGATCATATCATGTGAACCCGTCCATCACACAAAACTACAATATAAGCTAAATTAAATTCATCTCAATCTCATTTACATTAGTCAGAATCCACTTTGCCAGCTTTTCTTTCACTCCAGGTGGTGTTATTTCCAGCTGTTCTGTGGTGTAGTGGTTTGTCTCCTGATCTCCTCAACAAGCTCATCTGTTACAAACATTAGACCTCTGTGGGAGATGCAGGTGGGGTCTGACTTTGAGGGTTAAAAAACTGATGTCCAGGAGGGGTAAAATTACTGGTAGCCCTCCAGCAGGAAGAGCTTACCTCCTCCATGTCCTTTGGTGTGGTGTGTGCAGGTGATGAAGCAGTGGCTTAGACATTTTTAGAATAATAAAAAAAATTATTATTGTAATGATGCGTGGAAATAATGGAAAGGCAGATGGGTGTGCGGATCCAAATGCGGCTTTATTATACACAAAAATAAACAAACTCAGGAACAAATAAAAAGTCCACGAGGGGAAAAGTAAACATAAACACAAACTAACATAAAGCTGAACACGAGTTGACAGAACATCCACGAAGGGCTGGAAAACCTGGAGAAAACACGAATGGAGATGTCACATAGGCATAGACATGAACATGAAACGGTAACGAACGACAACGGAGAGAGGAAACGACAGGGTTTAAATAGACAGACACAGTGATAACAAAATAAGCGACAGGTGCGGACAATAACGCTGTGACAGCGGTGATGAGGAGTGAGGAAGAAGGGAAGTGTAGTTTTAACAGAGACAGTGAAACACAGGCGGACAACAAGGATGACATGACAGGGAGCGTGTTCGGTGAAACAGAAAACACGGGACGGACAACAAGGAAGAGTGACATGGAACGTGACTGGCGAGGGTGAAACAGAAAACACGGGGCAGACCACAAGGACACGGTTAGTTTTGTGATGTTATCTCTACACAATGTGTGGATTGAACAGTAAATATGTATTATTCTGTGTTAGTTTGAATGCCTATAACATAAAATAAACATCCTCTGGTTTAAATAACTTAGAAATGCTATCTTTGCCTAAATAACAACAATACTTGTAACATTTGTTTTACTTGGCAACTGACAAATACACCATCACTAGGCTCATTCAAACAAGCAGGATCAGTGCCTTGTAGAGGTAAAATTAGAGAACCGGCATCTGGAATAAATTCACGCTAAAATAACATATGTAAAGGTGACATTTCTTATCATTTAAAAAATTATTATTCTTATTATCATTATATACACTCACCTAAAGGATTATTAGGAACACCTGTTCAATTTCTATTAATGCAATTATCTAATCAACCAATCACATGGCAGTTGCTTCAATGCATTTAAGGGTGTGGTCCTGGTCAAGACAATCTCCTGAACTCCAAACTGAATGCCAGAATGGGAAAGAAAGGTGATTTAAGCAATTTTGAGCGTGGCATGGTTGTTGGTGCCAGACGGGCGATTTGAGTATTTCACAATCTGCTCAGTTACTGAGTTTTCACGTACAACCATTTCTAGGATTTACAAAGAATGGTGTGAAAAGGAAAACATCCAGTATGTGGCCGTCCTGTGCGCATGAAACTGCCTTCGTTGATGCTAGAGGTCAGAGGAGAATGGGCCGACTGATTCAAGCTGATAGAAGAGCAACTTTGCCTGAAATAACCACTCGCTACAAGCGAGGTATGCAGCAACGCATCTGTCGAAGCCACAGAGCACGCACAACCTTGGACGGACGGGCTACAACAGCAGAAGACCCCACCGGTACCACTCATCTCCACTACAAATAGGAAAAGAGGCTACAATTTGCAAGAGCTCACCAAAATTGGACAGTTGAAGACTGGAAAATGTTGCCTGGTCTGATGAGTCTCGATTTCTGCTGAGACATTCAGATGGTAGAGTCAGAATTTGGCGTAAACAGAATGAGAACATGGATCCATCATGCCTTGTTACCACTGTGCAGGCTGGTGGTGGTGGCTTAATGGTGTGGAGGATGTTGTCTTGGCACACTTTAGGCCCCTTAGTGCCAACTGGGCATCGTTTAAATGCCACGGCCTACCTGAGCATTGTTTCTGACCATGTCCATCCCTTTATGGCCACCATGTACCCATCCTCTGATGGCTACTTCCAGCAGGATAATGCACCATGTCACAAAGCTCGAATCATTTCAAATTGGTATCTTGAACATGACAATGAGTTCACTGTACTAAAATGGTCCCCACAGTCACTCAGATCTCAACCCAATAGAGCATCTTTGGGATGTGGTGGAACTGAGCTGTGTTCTGGATGTGCATCCCACAAATCTCCATCAACTGCAAGATGTTATCCTATCAATATGGGCCAACATTTCTAAAGAATGCTTTCAGCACCTTGTTGAATCAATGCCACGTAGAATTAAGGCAGTTCTGAAGGCGAAAGGGGGTCAAACACAGTATTAGTATGGTGTTCCTAATAATCCTTTAGGTGAGTGTATATATACATATATCATGTAATTGTTGTGTGGAGCGGAGGGGGGCAGGGCCGGGCTAGAATGACGCACGCCCGGTCCCCAATCGGCCTGATGGGGCACGCGAGGGATAAAGGTGGCCGGTGACGATGGTTCGAGAGAGAGAATTACGCGCATGTCCGTCATGTGTGTGTTTATGTTTGTGCTTTTGGTTTAAGTTTTCATTAAATTATCATTTATATTGACAAGCTGGTTCTCGCCTCCTCCTTGCCCATGTAACCCCCTTCCTTACATGTTGTTAATAAGATATTCAAAAAATAGTTAACAATGGTTTTACTAAAGTAATACTGTAGTAACCATTTTTTTTTTTTAGTTGAAACCATGGTTGTACTCATTAAAATGGTGACCCCCACACTTTTCCAAGGTAAACCCATACCGAGTCCAAATGGTGGATTTATATACTGTATTCTTTGCGTTTTGTTACTTTGGGCTGATTGAGCGACCATCCAGCCAATCACAGGTAAGTTTCATTAGTCAAAATGTCTCAAAGACTAAAGAGATGGTTATCAATTTAATAAGAAAACACTTTAACTTCAACCTGTGATTATTAATGGTACACAGGTGAATGTAGTAGAGGAATACAAGTATTTAGGGACAATTTTTGATAACATGTTGAAGTTTGATAAAAATACTGATGCCATTATTAAGAAATCACACCAAAGATTGTTTGTGTTGAGGAAGCTTAATTCCTTTAATGTACAGAGACCCAATCTAAGGTCTTTTTATAATTCATTTGTTGAAAGTATTCTGTCGTTTTCTTTCTTATGTTGGTTTTCTTCATTGTCTATGAAGAACAAAAATCGTCTGCAAGGTATTGTAAACATGTGCTCAAAAATTATGGTTGTTTATTTACTTGGTTAAAATTGTATTATGAACAGCAAGTGTTGAGGATGGCACATAAAATAATGGGAGATAGCGCACACCTTTACTTCGAGTGGTTGCCCCTTGGGCGGCGTTTAAGGACAATCAGGTGTTTCACAAACTGTTACAAATTTACTTTTGTGCCTGAAGCAATTAGTTTATGTAACAAACATAATTTACTATTTTATTATTTATTTATTTATTTGTATTTATTATTAATATATTTTTTTCTATATATATTTTATGCATTTAGATTTTTTGTATGTACTTGTATTCAGTGTTGTCTGTATATGTGAAGCACCATGACAGTCTGAATGAATTTCCCCAAGGGGATTAATGAAGCTCTAAACGTAAAACAACCCTTACGAATTAGGCCATCAGTCAGACAGTCAGACATGGCTCCGTTCATTTTTACAAAGTTTCTTTCAACAATGCTCATTTATCCATGTTTTTTTATTGGCATTGATGTTAATCTAAATTAATAATCTAGAGATGAGGAAAACTCAAATTAGAGGTATTTATCGGCATATCATTCTTGATTGGCAGAATGCACTGCAGAAACAACAAAGGACAATCCTTCATTAAAGCACACATTGTAACTGGAGTTTATATCAGCACATGAGTCTTCATTAAGTTATGCTTTTTACATTATGTGCGCGAGGTAATAGTTTGATCGGTTGTTTTTCCAATTTAGCAGATTACTATATCTGTGTTAAATATGTAAAGCTATTTTTTTTTTTTTTATTGAAGTTTATTTCGAGCAAAATAAAATAAAATAATATATACATACATATATTAACACTCACACACAAATAAAAAAATGAAAATAACATAGCACAGCTTATCTCCCATATACATAGATATAAATATATACACATATACACACATATTATTTACACTTATAATAATAGTTGCTCGAAAGGGAGTGGAAAGAAGTATAACTTATTTGCTCCCACCCCCAATTCCTTCCCATATATTACCCCATATATCCGCTGCCATTAACAGTTAAATAAATAATAATTTATTTGTTTTGATAATATTTATTTGATATTATAGTTTCTTACAATTACATTATGCTATCTCAATAATCACTGTAATGCTATATGATAATCCTCATTATCGTAAACATTCAAATATATATATCCCGATATCTATAATAATCACATCATATATAAAATATAACCATATCCTAGCATATTGTTTAAACATAGTTTTACAATAACAGTAATATCAATAATAATTAATAATAATCATTATCATTATTTACTCAGCTATGTACACATATCCCACTCATTTGTAATTGTGTCACCATTTACAATATCAAGATAAATAAATAGGAACCGTTTATAATCCTAAATACTTAAGTTTATTTTACCATAACCAGTACCCCTCCCAATCACAAACACAAGAGCACCCAGATCCCTCACTCAGTCTCATAATTTGTCAATGTCACCATTCCCTTGTTGGTTATTTAAGCTCTGCTTTTTGTTCACTCCTTGTCGTTCGTTGAATGTAGTTCAAGCCTGGTCTGTGTTCCTTGCCCTAGTTCTCTGTTTATGTTTAGTTCCCCATTGAGGGTTTTTTCCTTTGTTTATTTGTTTGTTCATTTAATAAAGAAGTCCTGCATTTAGATCCTCTCTCCTCGCTGCCTCATTCGTAACAGTCAACACCATTTCTTTAAATTTGAATTTGAATTTGTGAATATTTGGGCATTGCTTGAACTGTATCCCCAAACCATTCCAAAGTCTGACACCACACACAGACACACACAAGCTTTTCCTGGTGGTTCTCACCACCTGGACTTTAAAGTTTTCACATCCCCTCAGGTTATAGCCCCCTTCTCTTCCTAAAAAAATCTTTTGGATATTACCCGGCAGATCATTTTTGTTGGCTTTATACAAGAATTGAGCAGTATAAAAATCAACTAGATCAAAAAGTTGTAAAATTTTAGATTGCAAAAATAATAAGTTTGTATGATCAAAATATCCCACCTTGTGTATGATTCTAACTGCTCGTTTTTGGAGTAAGAAGAGGGTATGTAGTGAACTTTTATAATTATTGCCCCAAATTTCTATACAATAAGTTAAATAGGGCAGAACCAGTGAACAATACAATATATATAGTGCATTATATTCCAAGACATATTTAACTTTATTAATTATAGAAATATTTTAGATATTTTGCCTTGTATGTATCTGATGTGTGGTTTCCAGCTTAATTTACTATCAATAGTTATTCCCAAGAAACTCACCCAACTTCACAAACTGTTGTCTTTCAGTTAAGTAACTTTTGATCCAGTTCGAAGCCACCCCCCTAATGCCTCACCCAACTTCACAAACTGTTGTCTTTCAGTTAATTAACTTTTGATCCAGTTCGAAGCCACCCCCCTAATGCCTCACCCAACTTCACAAACTGTTGTCTTTCAGTTAAGTAACTTTTGATCCAGTTCGAAGCCACCCCCCCTAATGCCATATTTTTCCAATTTAGTTAGTAAAATTGAGTGATTAAGAGTATCAAAAGCTAATTTCTTCCACAGCTTCAATTAAAGCCATTGATGTGGACCTCTTTGTTCTAAAGCCATACTGACCTTCATTTATTATGTCATGCTTGTCTATACATTTTTCTAATCTATCATTAAATAGTTTCTCTAAGATTTTTGAAAACTGAGGTAGCAGAGAGACAGGTCTATAGTTTGTGAAGATGTGCTTGTTTCCATTTTTATATAATGGTATTATTTTTGCGATTTTCATTTTATTTGGAAAAATTCCAGTCTGAAATGATACATTGCATATGTATGTTAGCGGTTTTGAAATACTATTTACTACTTTTTTAATTATTGTCATATCTATATCATGACAATCAGTAGATGTTTTATTTTTGCATTTAGTAACAATAGCTATTATCTCTGTCTCACTCACATCAGAGAGAAAGATGGTCTTTGCATTCCTTTCTATAATTGACTCATTGAATGTATCACTTTCACGCTCAGGAATTATTGCTGCTAAATCTGGTCCAACATTTACAAAAAACTCATTGAAACTATTTACTATGTTATGCATATTAAAGTTTTCAACATTCTTATCAATAAAATAATCTGGATATGAATTCTTAATTGTTTTATCCTTAATTATACTATTTAATATACCCCATACCCCTTTAATATTATTTTTATTTTCATTTAATACATTTTTATAGTATAATTTCTTACTAGTTCTTATTATATTGATCAATTTATTTTATATGTTTTATATCTGTTTTCACATTCTTTTGTCCTTAATTTAATAAATTGTCTGTATAAAGTATTTTTCTTTTTGCAAGCATTTTGTAAACCCTTAGTTAACCAGGGACATTTTATAAGTTTATTCTTGTAGTTGTATTGTCGAATAGGACAGTTTTTGTTGTATAATGTGCTAAATGTTTCTAGAAAACTATTGTACGCTCTATTCACATCTTTCTCTCTGTATACAGTGTTCCAGTCTTGTTCCATTAGGTCATAATTGAGTGAATTAATTGCTTCTTCCATCTTTATATGTTTAAAGATAGATTTTTGGGGAGCTTTATTATCTTTTTTATAGTTGTCATCATACAGTGTGAAGACTGGCAGATGGTCAGTTATATCACACATCATTAGGCCACTGACCGTAGTGTATTCAATATTGTTTGTAAAAATATTATCAATGAGTGTGGCACTATGCGAAGTAATTCTACTGGGTCTGGTGATGATTGGGTATAAGCTCATACTGTACATCCTATTCACAAATTCATCTGTTATTTTATGTTTATTTGGATTTATCAAATCTATATTATAATCTCCACAGATGAATAGTATTTTGTTATTTGCTATAGAAAACATCTTTTCCATCCAGTCAATAAATAACTCCATACTTGAACCCGGTGACCTATATATACTTATATATATAACTTATAATAATATTTTGTTTCTTTTCATTATGAATTTCAATCGTAATACATTCTAATATATTATTTATTGTTAATGTCATCTTGTCAATTACTTTAAACTTAAAATTCTTATGGACATATATAGCAACTCCCCCACCTGCTTTATTTGCTCTGTTCATGTAGTTGAGGTCATAACCTTCTAATTCAAAATCAATTCCTTTATCCTCATTAAACCATGTTTCGGACATTGCTATAATGCTAAATGGATGTATAAATTGTTGTAAATAATCTTTGATAGTATTAAAGTTTGAATACATGCTTCTGCAGTTAAAGTGTATAACTGACAATTTCCTTCTGAGTCGATACTGTTGTTATAATCGTCTTCAGTAAAATAGTTGCAATTAATATTGATAGATGAGAAAAACCTGTTATCAGGGTCTATCTCGTCTTCCAAGTCTTGTGCATTGTACTCAGTGTAGTCAAATGGTTTCAGTTCCAAGTGATCATAGTCCAGAACCCTTTGTTGTAACCCTATGTCATTAGTATCTCTTGAAGTAGATGAAATGTGATTGGATGACATTGTATAATGTACACACTTTTTTTACCTCATTAATCCCGTTCTCAGTCATATTTCTCCAACTCTTCCATGCTTCTAATCACCAAAACCTTGGCCTCCTCTGATGTTCCGTTAAGCTTGATGAATATTTTGCAGTTAGTAACCCAGGTGTTTTGAATTTTCTTTTTCTTCCTCAGGTACCTGGCTTTACTGGCTATTTCCTCATTCCTCTTTGTTAGGTGATCATTCAAGTATACATTGGTGCCCTTCAGTTTCCTTCCTTGTTTAAGTAATGCGATCTTCTTTTTTCTGTTCACGAACCTCAATATCACTGCTGGTATGTCGTTGTTCTTCCTCCTGGGGAGGGGGTGGCATGCCTCGATGTTGTCCACATCCAGCATAATCCCTCTGGTCTCGAGAAAGGCCACTACCTGTTGTTCCGCGGAGCTCATGATATTTTTAATATCATCTTCTTTTTTTTTAACTTTAAAACCTTTACCATTTTTACCTTTACCTGTTTTTTACCTTCCTACAAACTGTAGGAATAAAGATAGATCTGCTTGGTTCTTATAATGCTTAAAACCTCTACTAAAGTCTCTTTGTAATTCTGTAGACATACACATTTTAAAGGATTAAAATGTTATTTTGGTTTAATTCAGTGACTAACAAATTTCACACAATACATACATTTGTCACCACCTTCTGGCATCACCAGGAATGGCCACTGAATCATTAAATGGATCTGAATTAAATTTGATGAATGTAGTCAAAACTCTGGAGCCACTCTGGATACATTTACAGTTTTTTACGATTGTTTACACACTAAAATAAAAATTTCCACACAATTTGCAAAATTCTACTCCAATGAGCAAAACACCTCCACAGATTTGCACAACATTACACACAATGTCTGCTTCACCCTTTTTGCAAAACATTACACACAGTGATTTGTAAAACTCTAAACACATTTTCACACCTTAGACACAGATAAGGATTGTGAGGTTACTTCCTTGTCATTACAAAGCACTGGATTGCCAATGACCACACTAATGAACGAATTGGATAATCACAACCACCAGGTGTGGAAGCACACATGTGCTAATTTGAAATCGCAGCACTCAGTTGTGCTATAAAAGGCAGCAGGTGAGTACACCTGTCTTCAACAAAAATGGAAGGAGTTAGAAGAAGAAGAAGAAGAAGAGTGAGAATGAGAGGGAGCTCAAAGAGGAGATGAAGGTGGAAGAGGAGAAGGAGATAGAGATAGAGGAAGAGGAGAAGGAGGTAGAGGAAGAGGAGAAGGAGGTAGAGGAAGAGAAGTAGGTAGAGGAAGAGGAGAAGGAGATAGATGGAGATAGAGGTAGAGAAGGACTTGAAGGGTTGATAGAACCTGAACAAGGAAGACGAGGACCAAATTTGACTTGAGAAATCCGTGCAACACTTATTGACCATGTTATCAACCATGGACTGACACTGATGGAAGCTGGACAAAGAGCTCAACCAAATCTCAGCAGAAATACTGTTGCGTCAGTAATTCGGACGTTTCATAGAGAAAACGTCCGGTAAGCTAACCACACAGTACATTTGAAACTGAAGTTTGCTGTACTTGTCATCAATAATGTTTACTGTGACATTTGACAGTAGGCTGCATATATATATATATATATTATAAAATTTTCATAGGATTGAGGGTAGAGGACACCAAGGTGGAAGGGGCCCTATGTTCACTCGTGCACAAGAGGCTGCCATTGTGAACATGGTTTTGGCCAATAATTGTATCAGGCTGCGAGAAATCCAAGCCAATATCATCAATGATGACAATATTTTAAATAACATCCAATGAGTCTCTGTCAACATTAGGTTGAATCCTAAAAAAAAATCAAATATACATGAAGCAACTGTATCGGGTACCATTTGACAAATTCAGAGAGAGTGAAACATCTGCGCAATGAGTATGTGGAGGTATGTATTGTTCATCTTACTATGGTGTGGTATTGTGCACTGCTCATAATGTTCTGTCACAAAAAAAAAATACTGTGCAATAGATATTGAATAGCATCTTATTGTCTTTAATGTGTTTCAGAGAGTCTTGCAAATGGATGCAACAGAAATTCAACATGAATTTATATATGTGGATGAGGCTGGATTTAACCTTGGGAAAACAAGAAGAGGGAGAAATGTAATTGGACACAGGGCAATCACCAATGTGCCAGGGCAGCGAGGGGGTAACATCACCATTTGCGCTGCTATCACACAAAATGGGGTCCTCCACCACCATGCAAATCTGGGACCCTATAATGCAAATCTAATTCTTGCATTTCTTGACCGATTGCATGAGATTGTCACAGCATTACACCAAGTGGACCAGATGCGGTACATTATCGTTTGGGACAATGTCTCATTCCATCGAGCTGCTCTGGTCCAGAATTGGTTCCATGATCACCCTGATTTTGAAGTCTTATACCTTCCCCATACTCCCCCTTCCTGAATCCTATAGAAGAGTTTTTTTCAGCGTGGTGGTCGAAGGTATACGACCTGCGGCCCTATGACCGTTTGCCCCTCATTCAGGCCATGGAGCAGGCCTGTGATCTTATTGATGCAGCTTCTGTGCAGGGGTGGATTCGTCACAAGGCGATTCCTCCAACGGTGCCTTGCCAATGAAGACATAGCCTGTGATGTGGATGAAATCTTATGGCCTGATCCAGCCAGATGGAGAGATGAATAGTTACAGTATTCTTGTTGGTTTTACAGTTGTTTTCTGTAATTTCTGTTTACTTTACTTTTCTTCAGAGTCAAAGTGTATGTACTGTAATTCATGCAGTAATTTTTATTTGTCTACAGATTTTATGTTTCATTGATTTCATTGTAGGCTGATTACTGTAACTGATTATGGTAAGAAATATTGTAAGTATTGAAATAAATACTTGAAATATTCAGTCAGCAGCATCAGTGTTGTGCAGTGCATGGTCAGTTTATAGTAGGCCTATTTGTGTACATTCTCCCTAGATCTCAAACTAATCATGAAGAATGTTGTGGGTTTGTCACAATTTTTTTTCCAATCTAAATTATCCCTTACATAACCATGTCTGGCCAAAAATCTAGCACATGCTATTTCCTAAAATTTGTTTTTTACAAATGTGTTTTTTATTTATCACAGCAGTGTGAAACTGGCTGCAATAGTGTCTGATCATTGAGGACTGTGTTGGTTAAATAAAAGCTAATAGCCTTTTCACAAATGTGTATGTTTTGACTGAAGTGTGTTTTTTTTTTTTTTGACAGAAGTATGTCATTTTGCAAACAATCTAGGAATTATGCAAATTGAGTGTGGTGTTTGGATAATTGTGCTTATATTTTGAAAAAAAGAACCCGGTTTTCAAAATTGCGTGTAAACGATTGAAAAAAAAAAAACTGTAAATCCCACAATGCACAAACACAGATTAAAAAATTAAATTATGCATATGCATAGTTGTCATTATTGTAATTAATTTATTCAGGACCAGCTTGTGCACAGTCTTTTATTGTCATGTGTGAAACAGAAGCAAGTGTTCCACAAGATTTAAAGAATAAAGCTACACATATTTTTTCAGCTAATTTGGCACAATTATTTTAACTTGAATCTTTAAAATACTCCAAATATTAAAAGTAAATAATACACACACATGTATATATATATTAATCCAGTAATATTGTAGTAAACATGGTTAGATATTTATTCTTACAAGGAGTGTTTCTGGTTTAATACAAATTAAACTATTGTTGATTACCACAGTAAAATATTTCAACTTATCTCTCTTTTTCTAAAGAAAATAATTGGGTGCAGTTAGGTACATACAATGAATGTAAACCAGTCCTGTATAGCCACAATACTTAATACGTGTTAATATGACTCCAGTGTGATAAAATCGCTTACTAACCTTGTCTGTGTAAAGTTATCCAGTTATTCAACTCCATTATCATGAGGACGTAACTCTGTTACGATATGTAGGCGATTGGATGGAAGTGTTCCTTTTTATGAATAATGTTGAGAAATATCTAGGATATAGTGATGTACATGTGTACTGTCTAACAATCATAACACTCATATGTGTGCCTAATTTTTGTGACATTGCTTGAACTTTTGTTTTTAAACTAAAAAGCTCAAAAATGAAAAGGAAAAAAAAACCACTTTGCCCTTATTAATAAAGATATTGAGTGATATAGTTTTCAATGATGTGCAACCTGTACACACCTTGTTATTATCTCAAAAAAATGTGTTTTGGGCATTACCCTTTGGGGGTTTTTCACACCCATGAGCCTGTGGATGAGCAGTTGTAATAGTAATGCTTGCCCAAACACCACTAATAACTGTTAATAATTAAATAGTAAGAATATGAATAAGTTGTGTTAAAAAGCATTGTTAAAAAGCTGTTAAAAAGCATTGTAATGACGTTGTTTACTGACTGCATTGTGTTCTCTCTGTCAAGCTGCAGGGAGAAAGGAAAATGTTCATCTCTCTCTCTCTTTCCAAAACCAATGAGGCATTGCACAACCATTTTCAGGCTCTGTTCCTCATCTAAAGATGTCCTCTCTCCCTCACTTTTGCCCTGAACCAAACCAGACCGGTCTAGATAATGAGTTATACAATGCCTGCTTTTGTAATCTTTGCCCCCGACCTAGAGAAGAGAGACGAGTGAGAGAAAGAGAGAGAGAAAATTACAGGCAGTAAATGTGCTGCATTAGGGATAACAATCACAATGATGGCACCACAAAGCTATTAAATAAAAGTATTGAACTCATAGACACTGGATGGTTTTATAGGTATTCCTGCAAAATGGTGTCACCTTGTTTTGTGTGCACATGTGTGTGTTTTCACATGTCAGTTGATCAGACAAAAGCTTCAAGGTCAGGGTGTTGCTTTCCTCACAATGCTAAGCTGACACAGACATTATAACTAGACCGACTATCTGGTTGTCTGTGTGTTTCAGACTGTGTTTCAGTTGTAAAGTGCAGTTTTCAAATGAACTGACACAGTTTTGTTTTTTTTACACCTAATGACTGTTAAAGATGTGTATGCTTGTGAATCTTGAGTATGAGTTTAATTGCTGTGAGGTTCATTCAGATTTCCCAAAAAGAATGCACTGGGACTAAAAACCAGCCTTATGCTATGAATACCAACTATTGCCTAGTATATTAATACAGAAACAATAGCCCCAAAATGTATCTATAGACACTTAATCCACTCATATAAATGTGGCAATTTCATTGCATTAAGTAACAAAATATCAAACCAAATGGAATCTGCTAATAAAGAATGATCCAGTTCCCTTTCAAGTTGGTAATTTCAATGCTGATAATGCTGATGCTAAGGGTTCTCTCCGAAGGTATAACCGATCTCTGAAACTATTTAAAATTGTTGACGCATACTTTTATGAAGGCATACTTTTTCAGATAAACATTTAAGTAAATAAGCAATATGTGGGAGAGAGGGGGTTGGAAAGCAGAAAGTGTGGGGAAATCTCATTGCTCCATAATTTCCATAATTGTTTATCTTGATTTTTACCCATTAATCTGGTTTATCGCATTGCATATCGCTGTCACATTATTCAAGTTTATCACATATTACATTTTTCCTCCTAAATGTGAAGCCCTAGTGGTCAGATCTTAATCTGATTATTCTATAGAATTTTGTATTATTATTATTATTATTATTATTATTTATTTTTTAAGATAATATTTCATATTTAATAGGATGGGCAGAGAAATAAGAAATTAATTTATTTTAAGAAATTAGACTTATGAGGTAATAATATTATTTCAACTTGACGAAAAGAAAATTGGAGATGTCTGTTGGAGATGAGATATCCTTCTCTTCAAATATAAATTGTGGTGTTCTGCAAGGATCCCTGTTAGGGCCAATATTATTTTCAGTATATATGCTACCGCTTGGTTCTGTGATTAAAAAATACAATATCAATTTGTCATCTATTTGCCGTTGATTCTCAATGATTTGACTAATTGAAATATTCTTCAAGAGTGTATAGTAGATCTAAAAAAATTGGATGGCATGTGATTTCCTTAAGTAAAATACTAATAAAACACAGGTTGTAATAATCGGCCATGATTCTAAAAAAAAAGTTAGATTGAGTCAGCACTTAATCAGGTGGTCCCAAATATTCAGCAGGTGGGGAGAAATTTGGGAGTCTATTTTTAAACTAATTGAAATTTTGAATACCATGTCAGGAATATTGTTTTTATCAGTTAAGGAACATTTCCCAGGTTAGTCATATCCTGAGTTTAAAGGATACAGAGAAGCTCATACATGCATTTACTTAATCTCGCCTTGATTATTTTAATGCCCTGTTTTCAGTTATAAATCAATGCACTTTAGCACGGCTACAATCAGTGCAAAATGCTGCAGCTAGACTTTTGACAATGTCTTTTAATCATATTACAAACATTTTAGCTTCTTTGAGTGGGTTACAAAATAATTTAGGGTTGAGTTTAAGATTTTATTAATTACAAATAAGGCATTTCACGGGTTGAATATTTAGCAGAACTTTTAAGACCTTATGAAACAGTTATACTTCTTAGATCTTCTTGTTATGAACTGCTGGCTGTTCCAAGATCCAGATGCAAAAGGTGTTCCGCCTGTTTTACACCACACGCTGATCCAGGACAGAAGCAGTGCATTTATTTTCCAGTGTCCATGTTAACAAATAAGTGTATTTACATCGGAAGCAGAAGCATCATGTCAGAGCATGGCAGAAGCAGCGTGTGAGCTGCACTGCAGCAGGAGTTTCCACGTTGAGTCTATTTTTGCTGCACTGCTCACGCTGAATTATCATCAAGATGAGTTGACACAAAAAAGTAGATATTGCACAGATTAAGCAGATATTTGTAGTCTAGTGTGTTTCTATTTTAATTACAGCTTGTAAGACACAGAAACATTTAAATGACACAAAAATTAAAATGTATTATTTTAATTATTTAGCTATAGGCATGATTTGGCATACACAACCTGAATAATGGACACTTCATGTCTGGCCCCTGAATGGTGCACTTCTGACTCCGACCGGCTCTCTCAACGAGATGTTTATACAAGTCTCAGAGCTCTAAAGCAAAGAGACAAAATAGTTCCAGAGACAGTTTAGATTGTGTTCTGTTGTCAAATTTTTTACTTCAATCTTGTAAGACTTCGACAGTTCTCATTTAATTTTGAGTTGGACATTCATAACTTGCACATCTGTAAGATAAATATTATACCGGAAGCAATGTATGTTTTGCGCTGTAAATTAAAAGGAACCAGCTCACTGAGTAATTTTTTCAGGAATCTGAATATACCGGAAACGCTGTATGTTTCACACTGTAGATTCAACAGAGCCCTTACAAAAATCTTAAAAAAATATTTTGTTTTGGTCAAAAGTTTGCAGCTCTTCATCGGTAGTTGTGAACCTCTGGCAAACCTTTGGTAACAATGGCCAATTTGCCGCAAGTTTACCACAAAGCTCATTTGCATGGTAAATTATCAGTGGCGAATTTGTTGCAAATTTGCCATGTACTCTTGATATTCGTAAGGAGGCTCTCAATTGTCATTTATTTGTAGAGGGCTACAGGAAACACTATCAGAGTATTTTTATCATAGTGTTCCATTTGCATCTGCGAAAAATTCACACAGAGGCACAGTTAAAGGATGTCACATTTAACCGATAGTCATGCAGATCATACGATTCTGGTATTTTGTAAAATATGGAACTGGTTCTGAATGGTTTCCACAAAGGCTCACACAGATTGGATTTCAATCAGAATACATGTTGGCCAACTAATCAATAGATGTATCTCTATATTGCTTTTTATATCAATTTCTGAGCAAGTTCTCACAGAAATCTTGGAAATAAGCCAAACAGGTACAGTATATTTGAGCAGCAGCCTGTACATTCAGGAATCATCATCAGCATTGGGGTCATTCTATAATTAGGGGTACATTTGGGATTTGACAGTGCAAAGAAAAAAAAATTAAGTACTTATTCTATTAGCCAAACTCATGGTTACCTGGTTTTGGATATTTTTTTAATACAGACACTTAGTTGACACAAGTAACAGTTGACTGGACATGAGAATTGGAGTAGCGAAATGAGCAAGGGACAATAGATCACAGGTTATAATTATGACAACAATATTTTGTTTATTTGTTATTGGTTATTGAACAAGTGCAGGTTATTGAATAAGTTTGCACACACTGAAACTGGTTACTGAACAAGTTTGCACACATTGCTATTGAACAGATTCTTGAATGAAACCATTTCCATGTATTGTGTTCATTGAAAAGTCTTGACAAAATTCTTGAGACAACATGCTCAATCCAAAGCAGACTAACACCAATATAACTCTGCTACATATCTGTGTTTGTGAGAGAGGGAGTGGGAAAGAGAAGGAGAGAAAGAGACAGAAATGTACATATGGTTTAATGCTTAAACTTGTGCTGTTGAGAGCTTCTCCCATATCTCTCTGCTTATTTTAACTTATTTGAATTTACCTGAGAACATCCTCAAACAAGTACCTCAGCACATCGTCTCGCCTGGGCCAGAATAAACTATTCTGGCAAATGCTGTGCATGCACTTCACTCTCACATGCATTTCACTGACTTCAAGGACAGTACCAGGGTATATATCCTCATCATACTTGACAATACACAACTGACCGATGATGTTGTTGTTCTCCTATTGAATTTGGGAATTTCTCACATTGCAGAATTCACCTCAAAGCTGAAGGTTTGAGTGTTATTGCATTGACATTGAAAAATCTGCATGGTTGAGCATTGACAACTTAAATCACGGTATTCAAGTTTTCCTGGTGACATTGTAGTGACTTGATGGATCCTCATTGTTGAAGGCAATGCAGGGAATCTTTGTGCCATTTCTTTGATGTTCTTGTCCACTTCTGTTTCCTACATAGAAACATAGAAAAGCTTCACTGCTACACTGACATTTACTAAAACATTAAAGAGGTGTTCAGCAGTTGCCTTCACAGACCAATCTGTCTACCATTATTTTAAGGAGGCCTCCTACCCCATCAGCCCCCCCCCCCCCTTTCGGCCCTTTAACAAATAATCCTCCCTGTTCATAGGATCAGAATCTTGCCGAGCCCAGTAACGGCACTGTTTTTCAGCGGCAGATAATATTGGCATTTTCCTGGGACACTCAACAATTCTTCCCTTTAAATTTGACATTGGTATCACAGTGGATCTTATAGCTGACAAATAGATTATGAAGAAATCCAGCTTGTGACAAGAAAGTTATATCCCAATTGAAGGCCTTCACATGATTTCAAAATGTTCTAAATGACTGCTCAGCTAGTGTTCAGTAACTCCTTAAAATTTTCTCTTACAAATAGTATACTTTTAAACTGAACATTTGTAAACAACTCTTGATATCTGTAGGAACGTGTGCATAAAATGTGATCTAAGTTACCTAGTGTCCACTATGTTACCTCTACTGGGTAACACAGTTGACAGGTAATTGAGTTGACATGTTTACCATGTTGTACATAAGCTCAGCATGGAGGCCTAGAACTAATGAGCACAAGGTATCTTTAGAAATACTTTTTCATAATCATTTCATAAGTTTTAGTCACATTTTCTTGTTAACATATTAAGCACTAATAGTTGTGTAACACTGTTGACAGTCAATTTATCCACTCTTGACACAGGTTTGCCATTTTAACAAATATTTGGGAAAAGAGAGAGGACAAACCTTCTAGTCTTTCTTCCATGTGCTTCTTGTGGAAATGTCATCACACTATGCAAACCATTTGATTTTGGGACAAACCATTCCTTTTCGAAGGGGATTTTCCTTCAACTTAGATGGCAATGGTTTTTCGAACACACGTAAAATATGGTATATCACAATAAACATTGCTTATTTTTGTAGTAAACAACCAAATGTCTTGATTATCTAATCTATATAAAGGCAAAATTATTAAATGTATTTATATTTGCAGTAATTGCATGCTTTATTGCAGAGTAGAATGAGCAACATTATAAAATTGGACAGCTAAATATCAGGGTTTTATGTGATATACACCATCTTTTTGAAGAAAAGACACAAATGTAGTGATGTGATTTGGAAAAATATAATTGTATACTAGGAAAATAAGCATTGGTGGTATACATATATGAAAATATATGAAAGATATATCCCATGGACAAAAGATGTACACACAATTATAGAATGACCCATTGGCAGACCCATCATTTTTGCCATTCCCAGCAAGGACCCTAAGTAATCCAGTTTCCTTTTCAGAAAACAGCTTAGAGTAATCGGGTGGAAACATCTTTAGAAGACAAAATAAGCTTTTTGGCATGTCACTTTAGATAATACAATAGCAAAAGTGCACTCTCACAGATGAGAGGGAGATATATGAGACATTGTTGCTCTTCATAAGCATACAAGAGGACAAAAGAAGATGTTATTTTCTGCAATTCTTTTCTTTTAGTTTTCATCAGCTATTTTACATGTTACTTTTTTACTGCAAAGGCCAACATTTCTTTTAATATATTTTGCTGTATTAGCTTTGTGATTAAAACCTCATCTGATTAAAATTGTTGTAAAAATGACTCACCAGCATGTGACTGATATCCAGCAACTCCAAATATATTGAAATCTAATTTTGATTGACTAATCGCCATTATTTAAAATCTGTTATTTATTAGTTAAAATCTTGTACTTTCATGATTAATTCTAAGTTATGTATGAAACAATTGATCTAAAGTTTTTCTTTCTCTTCTAGACGTGATTTTGGTTCATGTTTATTTAGCATATGAGATGACGTTGGCATAATACCAGAATTTTTTTAATATTATTTCCCTGAACTCAGAAACCAAAGTAATCTGCAGTTGTTTTAATTCACTTGGTTTTGCTGTGTGACCTGGGGGTTGTTTCACAAGGGGGATGTTTTATGCCGGTTCTTTTAACAAGGAGAATGGCATCCCCTTGCGTCTCCCCTCAATACACGCCCTGCCCACAAGCATATGTAAAGTCCAAAATATACTTTGGTCAGATGCAAATGCTAGGCGATGCAAATTTCTTCATCAGCAAAGTGATGTATGCAGCCTGATTTTTCTGAATGCAGACTGCACATGCGCCTGGAATATTTTGGTCCTCAAGGTGTTAACACTCATAATTGTGTCGTTCCTTTCATAAATAAGCTGCTAAACAACAACAGTGGATGTCAGGAGATACCTCAAGTCAAGTCAAGTCAAGTGGTTTTTATTGGTATACCTGCATTTGTATACCAATATCTTTATAGGTCTAAACTACTGAAATGGAAAAGTCCAGCATCACATAGTCATTGCACGCATGTACCAACTGCCTGTGAATGTACACAGTCAAATTAAGTATACATTGAAAGGATATTGGTTGACTATACGCAGTTGCCTAAGTATACTCTGTGCTTAAGGAGTTTGTCTTTGATAAAAGGGACTCCAAAGTGCACTTCATTTAGTAATACAAATCTCAATAAAATTAGAAAAAGTGTACCTCTTGTCTCTAGAAAGTGGACAAATGTGCCTTGAGGATTGATTTCTGCTTACATTTACCCTTAAAAATGTATTTCATTGGTTTAACCTAAGCTATTCAGTTTAATTTAATTATATGTCACTGTTCCGGCTTATCTGCCAGTTCCTTTTGTGTTTCTGTGTGTTTTCATTCACCTCATGTGTTTTCCTTTGCCTTTGGAGTGGAGCGATCAGTATTTCCTTGGAGACGCTCATTTGCGCTGCTTACGAAGTAATCACCCCCACCTCTGTATCATAACCACTGTGTATTTATTTCCCTCTCATGCCTCGTCTAGTCACTTGATTGTTCCTGTTTGTTTTTCATGTGCAGTCTTTCCTTTCTGTCTGTCTGTTTCCTCATTGTTTTCGCTCAGTATTTTCCAGTGTGGATTCGGTAGTTACTGCTCCTGGTATCTCCAGTTGTATTTATTATATGGACTTTCGTTCTGAACTGCTACTGCTCTGTGGATTACTCACCTCGTCATTATCTTCCTCTCCATCATTCCTTACCCGGGAATCTCAGCTCACAGCTATAAATACTCTGTGGAGAACTAACCCCATAGCTGTGATCATCCTCACTGCCTTTCCTGGCCTGGGTGTCTCAGATCATCACAATCATCACTGCTCTGTGGATTACTCACATCATCGCTGTTATCATCATGACAAGTCAGCATACAGAGAGGAGGTGCAGCGGCTAACGGACTGGTGTAGAGCCAACAACCTGTCCCTGAATGTCGACAAAACAAAAGAGATGGTTGTTACTTTAGGAGAGCACAAGGTGAACACTCTCCTCTGAACATCGACGGCTCCTCTGTGGAGATCGTCAAGAGCACAAAATTCCTTGGTGTTCACCTGGCAGAGAACCTCACCTGGTCCCTCAACACCAGCTCTATCACCAAGAAAGCCCAGCTGCATCTCTACTTTCTTTGAAGGCTGAGGAAAGTACATCTTCCATCCCCCATCCTCACTACATTCTATAGAAAGAGTAGCTGCATCACTGCCTGGTTTTGGACTTGCACCGTTTCGGACCGCAAAGCCCTGCAGAGGATAGTGAGGACAGCTGAGATCATCGGGGTCTCTCTTCCCTCCATCAAAGACATTTACAAAAAACACTATCCGCAAAGCAACCAGCATTGTGGATGACCCCACACACCCCTCACACAAACTCTTTACCCTCCTGCCGTCTGGCAAGAGATACCGAAGCATTTGGGCCCTCACGGCCAGACTGTGTAACAGCTTCTTCCCCCAAGCCATTTAATTACTGTCACTTTATAACTGTCTGCTACCTCAATAACTGCTATGTGCATAGAACAATATCTCATAGTATGTTATGTTTACATTTTAGAAACTGTCATCTTTTTGCACTACTGTGTACTGGTCGGCGCTGCACTGTCTCTCACTGTGCCTATTGTCCTGTTCATTGTTAGAAATTTCTTGTACTGTCCCATACTTTTTGCACATGTTTGCACGTGCACTTTATATAGGTGTATAGGTATATATAGGTTTTTTATATATGTATTTTATTTAGTTGTGTAGTCTCATCTGTGTTTGTCCTATGTTGTTTTTATGTAGCACCATGGTCCTGGAGGAACGTTGTCTTGTTTCGCTGTGTACTGTACTAACTGTATATGGTTGAAATGACAATAAAAACCACTTGACTTGACTTGACCTTGATGATATCCTCATATTTTCCAGTTACTTATGAGACCATGTCCAGGACATCAGGAGAGTGCTTCAATGGTTTTTGGAAAATAATTTGTTCGTCAAGGTGGAGAAGTTTGAGTTTCATGCATGGTTGGCCAGTTCCAGATTCTCACAAGCGGTCAAGTTATTTCTGGGATTTGCCAATTTTTACCAGCAGTTCATCAGGAATTTCAGTCAGACCGCCGCCCCCTGACGAACCTAACTTCCACCAAATCTAACTTCTGTTGGTCCCAGCAGGCTTAGTTCACTTTCCAAAAGCTAAAGAGCTGCTTTGTTTCTACTCTCATTCTGGTAAATCCTGACCCCATCTTGTCAGTTGCATTGGGTGAGAGGCATCACTGGTTGGAGTGTTTGGGGGTTCCATTCGTGGTTTGGACTGACCACAAGAACCTTGAGCACATCTTAGACCCCGGGTGTAAGAACAGTAAACTTGATGCTTTGTCCTGCTCTTTTCAGACTGAGAGCACCTCAACCTCCCCGGATACCATTATACCACCCAACAGGGTGGTGGCAGCGGTGTCTTGGGAGATTGAGTCCAAAGTCTGCTCTGCTTTGCATGACGTCACTATTCCTGCGAAGTGTCCAGAGAGACTGCTGTTGGTTCCTGAGTCAGTCTGAACTCATGTCCTCTGGAAGGGTCATTCCTCTAACCTGGCCTGTCATCCAGAAGATGCTCGTACCCAGGCATTAGTTAAGCAATGTTTCTGGTTGGCACAGGCCATACAGATTTTACTTTCGGCCTGTCTGGTTTGTGCTAGCAACAAGTCTTCCAGTTGACCACCTGCAGGGTTCCTTCATCCGCTGCCAGTCCCTTCGAGACCCTGGTTGCTCATTGCTATGGATTACCCCCGCCCAGTGGCAATACATTTATTTTAACTGTAGTAGACCAGTTCTCCAAGGTGGCTCATTTCATTCCCCTCCCCAATTTACCTTCAACAAGGGAGACAGCAGCTGTCGTCATTGATCACATCTTCTATATTCATGCCCTTATGGCCCACGTGGTCTCCGAGGATATCAGTATCTGGTAGACTGGGAGGGCTGTGGTCCGGAGAGATGCTGGGTTCCGGCTAGTGACATCCTGGACTGCGCCCTCATTAACAAATTCCATTAGTGTTGTGGAGGACTTTCAGGGAACACCTGGAGGCATCCCGAGGGGGAGGGGGTATTGTCAAGGTTCTGGATTATCTGCCTGTTTCTTTCGTATGTTTGTGTATTTTCGTTTACTTTGTGTATTTTCATTTGCCTTGAGAACAGAGCGACCAGCATTTCCTTGGCAACGCTCATTTGCTCCGTTCAGGAAGTAATTACCCCCACCTGTGTGAGATTACGGCTGTGTATTTCCCTCTCATGCCTCGTCTAGTCGCCAGATTGTTCCCGTTTGCTTTTCATGTGCAGTCTTGCCTTTCTGTCGGTATTCCTGTTGGATATTTTTGTGGACTTTCGCTCTGACCTTCGCTTCTGCTCTGTGGATTACTCCCAACATCATTATCCTTTTCTCCATCATTCCTTACCCAGGTGTCTCAGCTCACAGCCATAACTACTCTGTGGACAACTTACCCCATTGCTGTGATCATCCTCACTGCCGTTCCTCGCCCGGGTGTCTCAGCTCATCACAGTCATCACTGCTCTGTTGATTACTCACATCATAGCTATTATCATCATGACCACTATTCCTCATCCAGGTGTCCAAGTCTATCTCTGCCATCATCGTCACTCACCTCTCTGCAACCAGGACAGTTTTCAGTCATCAATTCATTATTACATTCATTTGTGTTTTAATAAAAACTGTTTTAATTTTTCCCTCTGCATTTGGGTCCTTCCTTAAACCACATCTGACACATATTAAATAATCGCCTTAAATAAAACCATTTACTTTATATATTACCACATGAAGCACAATTTTTAGGCTAACTGACTAAACATTGCAGTGTGGCTCACTTCCCTATTCTTTATTAGGGTATAATACTTGGATTGGTTTTGGCTCCAATACTGACTTTATTAGACAGATCGGGAATTGGTCTGACGAGCCCAATCCAAATCCGACACTGCATGTTATTGATGTTCATTACTGTAAAGTTCCAAAAATGAAATAAAGAACCATAAAAACACAATTAAAGTAGTTAATATGACTTGTGCATTTTATTCAAAGCCACTTCGATAGCTCTGTGAATCCCAAAAGGCTGTATTTAATAAGTAAATATATAAAATACATACGCAGCTTCTCTGTTGACACACACATACACACCTGCAGCTATTTTTAGCTTTCTTGTGATCTGCAATATTTGAGCACTACTCACAAACAACATCTCAGTTGTAGATGCTCAATAGTTTGGTTCACTTATAATATGCATTTAGAACGGCACCAGAGGTGCATTTTACCAGAATTTCAATAAGAAGCAAACTAAACTTCTGTGAATTTGCCAACAAACAGACACTAACAGGATATCCTGGAGAGTTCAGAATGTCAAAATAAAGGTGCACGATTGAGAAATATTACTGCTGTATTTAAAATTCTAAAAATCAATTATAATTATTATTAATATTATTTGTTTTCAAATTTACAAGATTTAAGTTGAATGTGTCTCAAAAATAACTGTGAATGAAAAGTGAACTGATATTTTACAACTAAACTGAACAAAAAATAGACCTGAATCCTTTAAAATCCAGATACAACATTTTATTTTCTACTGAACACATAGAATGGAATTACTGTTAATTTTGCTGCTATACTATCCAGTATACTAGTTAACAATAAAAATTTTCTTAATAAGATATACATTATGTTGAAATAATGAGTTGTTATATGTTTGTGTTTCTTTACATATACCCACAATACGCCAGTAACCCCAATTATTTCCACACAATAATGTAAAGATGTTCTAAACTGATTATGCAAAAAACACAACACTGGTAAACAGATCGGTATCGGTATTGGCCGATACTGAAAATCCAGATATCAGAATAGGATCGGAAGAGAAAAAAGTGGTATCGGTGCATCCCTATTCTTTATCTGGTTAAAAGTAATTTAACATGTATGAACGCTGCTCAACAATACCTCCTCTGGGTTGTAACAAATTTCCACTGATTAAGTTTTCTTGAGTGTATTCACCTGCATCTCTGGAAGTGACAGTATGAGATTTCTCCCCAGTAGGTGCAATCATTCTGTCCAAATGCAAAGCTGACTGCGTTTTCAACACTGTGCTATTCAATGAAGTGTGAATAAATGCTGCAGTTATTGATTTACTATTCATAGACAGTCTGTGCTCAAGAGTGATAATCAATGAGCAGTAAAGCCTCTTTTATAACCTTATTCTCAAATGAATGCGCAATATATCAATGCACAGCGGGCTGTGTCAGATATCTGACGTACGATGCAGCCTTTCAGACCCCAGAGAATACAAGCCCCTGCAGATTAAAGAGAATGTGTGACCTTTGAACAGAACAAGTAGATCTCCATTCACACTTTCAGATGTGTTTGTGTATTTGTGTTTGCATTACGTTCAACCACACTTTTTGAGAAGTCAGCTAACTTTAAAATTAAGAAAAACATATTTTAACTCAAGTGTTTATAGGAAGGTCGTAGTAATCACAGGTACAACTAGAGTGGGAAAAACTGAATAGTTTCTCTTTGCCATGGTTTGATAAATTTAATATTTTCATGGTTTTATAAAAACAACCAACGTTTTAATTATGAAAATTAAAACAAAATAGTTTTGCAAACACATTATATGGATTCAATTTATATAATTTTACACAGAAAACCATAGGTACCACAATTAAAATCCAAGCATCGAAATTTCAAAAAACACTCTTAACTCCCTTAATTTTGGAAGCCCTCTATTTAGTATTTACTTTTATAATACTTAGCCAAACCTTTTTAATGTTTTAAATCAATGCATTGAATTTTAATTCATAAAAAGTTATGTGTATGTTCAAAAGGGTACAAAACTAACTTCTTTTGACCACCAGCCACAGTGGCTGATAAATGACCAATTTCACAAGCCACCTCGATTTTTACTTTTTCCCATTCAAAGAAATAGTGGAAATATATACGGTATATATACACAGCAAAATGGTAACCACTGGATTTAAAGCATATTAAACTCAGAAAACCTGACATGGTCTGAGATCATTTGCAGTGCTCAATATAAGACAAAATTCCTGCAAACAGTTTTCAAAAGACTGACAGAGAAGAAATAATCTTTTATGCATGTTTTTAGAAGCGCTCATGAGCAGCATCAACAAACAGCGAGACAGACATGTGCGTTGGTGGCTCTGTTCTTCAAAATATAATCAAATGTGTTTCTTCAAGCAAGCTTCTAGCATCAAGCATGTGTCTTTGTGCTTTACTTCGGCTTGCTCACTGGGGTTATGAATACAATTATTATTTAATTATTTATTTTTAAACACAATTCACAATTGTATTTTATCAAACAACAAAATTATGACTCTAAGACATTATAGATATTACAGATTCATTTTCTGATAATGCATGATCTTCTGTAAAGCTACATTGAAACAATGTTTGTTGTGAAAGGCGCCATAGAAATAAAAATTACTTGAATTGAGTGACTTCATAGGGCTGTAAACAGTCCCATATTATGGAATCATCTGTGTTTAAGGGAACAAAATTGCATTATGTATTAAATCGATAGTCTAGGCAACTCCTAGAGACAGTTTGTCTCATATTTTAGCACCTAGCACCCAAACAGCTGACAACATTTCACTAGGCTATACATAGGCTATATACAATTTAACATTTGAATACATTTTACATACAATTTAATAATTACAGATTAAGATGGGAAACAAATTGAGAAAAACTGACCTAAAACGGAGGTGTTTTGCATGCAATTATGATAGAGTCATTACATTGGGTGTTGCGATAACAGAAGCGGCCGCAGGACCCGATTCGATTACTTGTGATGCAGGATTACATTTCAAAGTTCAGGGCGGGAGCAAAAGGTAGCGGGCAGTCAGAGAATAGCCTGAAAAATCCAACGTGAATATATTTTTATCATTATCAATTAATTAATGCAAAAACAATATTTAGTATTTTATTTTAGTACTAATTTATAAATAAAATAAAAAATGTCAAATGTGCACACAGCAAGTGCATCAAATTATCCAATATTTAGAGCAGGTTATGCAGGTAATCAAGGGTGCTTTAGAAGAATGGCAGAACAAAGCGTGGACACACCGTGTCATCAAAGGATGTAAAACACAGACTGGAGATCAGGCAAGTCAAATGTCACATGTCACTTGATAATAAAAATAGCAATAACATAAAAATAACACATTCTTTGTGTACACTTGTTGTCTATTTTTATGGCTTTTGCCCAATGGGGAAAACAAATGCATGGTTGCAGATACTGGAGCAGTCATAAAGAAAATCACTGCAGGCAGAGAGTGGGTTAACATAAAAATTCAACGTGAGCATTTGGATGTGAGATAGAAACCTTCTGGTGTGGGATGGAAAAAACCCATAAGTTAAAAAACCCCAATATAAAAACCCAAAGGAAAATCCTGAGGGAACCCATGGTGAATTATCTTTCAGGGTGCCTGGTGTAAAGATTTACAAGTATGCTGAAATTGTAATCAGTTGATTAGTCTTGTAGACAAGAGTGGGTTAAGTGGATATTTAATTTTAACTCTTCTATAAACTAAAGAAAACAAGGAAGGCAAACTGAGTATAGCTACCATGGCTCTGTTGTTTTGAGGCATTCTTTTAGGGCTCACACTGCTAAATGAATGGAAAAGCCCAAAATCCATTTTAATATGTTCTGCTACAGTTTAAAATGTCATTTTGGGAAGCTAACTTATGCTCTTCAGGGGAGAAGAGCTAACTGACTTGACTGACATCTATCTTGGGAACTAGAACAACCGGGCTGGACCAATCACTGTGAGATTCCTCTATTACCCCCAGATAGAGGATTGCATCCCATTCTTCCCAGACAATTTTCTATTTGTGCTCGGACAATCGGTGGGGATGGCTACGTACCACCACCCCTGACTCGGTCTTGATGTGTTGCTGGATGAGGTCCGTACGACCCGGTAAAGGGGAACACACATCTGCAAACCTCTGCGAGCTGATACGGGTAAAGGTGGTCTCCGTAAGTGACTGGAGTGAAATTATTGTGTTTCGTATTCACTTCCGGCCTCAGCTCCACCCTCTCCGGAACTACCGTAGCCAACATCACAGGGACCGCCTCCATCCACAAATTCAGTAGGTTGAGGTGATATATTTGACATGCGCCCCCTCTATTGGTTCACTTTACCCCATAATCGAGATTCCCCACTCGTCGTGTGACTTCAAAGGGTCCTTGCCACTTGGCGAGTAATTTGGAGCTCGATGTGGGGAGTAATGCAAATACCTTATCTCCCGGTTCAAATTCCAAAAGCTGAGTTCCCCTGTCATACAGCTGGATCTACTGTGTCTTCTCTAACCCATTCAATACATTAAATATAAGCTGTACAAACATTTGCCATTTAGGTGATATGTCCATGTAAAGGGGTTCAGATGGGCAAGGAGGAGGTGAGAACCGGCTTGACAACATAAATAATAGTTTAATGAAAAACTTAAACAAAGTTTAAAGACACAAGACGGTCAGCTGACCGTATATTATCTCTCTCTCGTCGCACCACCTTTATCCCTCTCCGAGGCTTAATTAGCCTGATAAGGGACCGGGTGTGTATAATCACGACCCAGCCCTGCCCTCTGCCCTGTCACAGTCTGTTATGATATTTGCTTATTTTCAAATCCATTACTTAATTACATTTGCAGGTGGAGAAAGTGCCTGATTCTGTGTACTCTCATGCCAACATGATCACAAGTCAGCATGTTGGTTCAGAATGTTCCAGAACCCTGACATTGGTCACATTATGCTGAGTACTGACAAGCGGCATCTCCCATTAGATAATTTCAATCTGTGCAAGTGTATTAAACTTTTCCTGACATGAATTATTGTGTGTTGTGTCAGCATCCCTACTAAAAAAAAAGCATTGCTGGTCACCAGCTTATTTTGTGTTTTGATGCTTGTCCCCCAGCAATGGATGCTTGTGTTCTGGAGACCCTACAATGTTTTTTAAGTAGCTTAACCAATTTCATAAGAAAGACCATGCTAGTCAACCAGCAAAACCAAGCTATGCATTGAAAAGCATGGCCATGCTGGTGCACCAGCTAGACCAGAACCATATCAGCCCCAAACAGTATAAACCAGTCTAGACCAGCATGGAAATTTCATTCTGATTAAGATGGTCTTTGTAGCAGGGCAGCATGGATGAATGGGTTATCATCCCTCGAGGAAACCAGGAAGTAATTCTGCTTGCATAAATAGTGATGAGCACGATTCTGAGGTTCCATTTTCCCTCTTAAATGACATTTTTACTCCACTGACTGTAAGATTTAGGGTTGGGGTTTGGGGGTAGAGTTTATAAAATATGTATTCCTCTACACAATACATCATTTACAGCTAAAATAACTTTATATGAGCTTTACAACTCATTTTTGGTGGCCATTACACCCACAAACTGGAGCTCACATGTGCTCTTTTTGGCCAATGGGGGTAGTTCTTTGAATTTCAATAAGCACAGACCAAGTTTAGCTCAAGAAATTCCACATACTGTTTGTGAATACATTGTGAGATCAGTCTGCTCATGCAGCCAGACTGTTGTCTTTTAGCATAAAGTCCAAAGTCCAGCTTCTTACAGACAGGCAGGAATATTCTTATTCACAGTATCAGTTTGTAATTTATGTGATTTTTAAGTCGAGCACACGCTACATGACTCAAGCTTGTCAACTTTTATGTTTTTAGTATATGACTAGAAGACATTGATTGCAGCACATTCCCGTTAATGGCGGTATTGTAGTGTTCACACCTCCGCACTTCACAACGAGTAGTCACAGGCGCTATGATGGATTTCAAACCTGTTTGTTGCCGATGTGTGCACTGTGCCATTAAACAAGAGACCAGCAATGAGCAACAGGCAAAGAAATATAGAGAACGCAAGAGGAGAGCAAGGCATTGGGAAGCAGGAGCCAAATAAATAATAATTAAAAAAGCATCACCTAGGTCAACCCATTCACTATCCCATTGATATTTGTTCCACTTTTTCTTATTTTTTCCCGTTCTGTGCAAATCAGTGCAAAATCGGCTGTAAACCAAAATATGTCAAAGATGTTTATTGACATAATAGCACAAACAAACTTATAGATTTTATACTATGAACATCAAAACTTTATAAAAATCTATTGACTACCTTCACCTTTTGGAAGTGCTCATTGAATTAATCTGGAAACTTGTAAACTTGTTTCACAATGATCTGCTAAAAACATGTGCACCCTAACTCACACAAATTGCATAAATCCAGCCAATCATTCTCGAGATTGATGTTTTGAGAGAGCAATTGCTATTTTTATGTACAGGATGCATCGGACAGTCTGTGGGCAGTCTATGACCATGCCATCTGAGGTGGGGATTTGCTCCAACCACATTACATAAATGAGTTTCATGCAAGAACCCCCAAGGTCAAGATGCCCTTCACAGCACATGGCTCCATTCAAATACAAAGACATAAACCAAATGGACTTTCATTGGAAGCAGTAGTACACTTGTTTATTTTAGTGTGAACGGCATCCAAGTAATTGTGGGAAAATTACTGTCACTGTTTGCTGAGAGCATTTGAATTAGCCATCTCACTGCACCCAAATGAGCACTCTTGGAGTTATGAAGCAATTTTAAGTCAATTAGGAAATTAGTAATTTCTCCCAATGAGGGGTAAGCATTCATCACAATGGTAGCAGTTTCTTGGAAACCTTGTTTCATGTAGAGGTTTAAGAGATTAAGTTAGACAGGGAAAGGACTCTAAAAACATATGAGTTAAAGACAACACCCCTTTTTTTTATTATTCCTCTTGGTCTCTCCACTGAAATGGCATTCCTTAACCCTGCTACCAGTAATTCCACTTGGCTCTGATAAGAGGTATTCCTGGGCTTCCTTCCTTGGAATGATTGGTGTGGTGAGCTACCTGCAAAATGCCTCTCAGATGTTTACTAGTGACTGAAAGGATGTTTTGACCCAAGGTGGGTGTCAGACATCAGGCAGTGATGCCATCTGCTGGTGTGTAAACATTGCCATAAGATTAATTGAACATTTTGTTGTGTACATGGCTTTTGTAAATGCAATTTTCAGTAGAATAAATAAATGACAACCAAATCAGGACACTTATTGCATTTTGTAAGCATTTCTTCATATGCTGCCTGCCACAGGTGCTGCTGATACAGTTCTAGCAGTCATTGAGTCTGCACTTCAGTAACTGTCTGGTTTGGTGCAGTTATGAAATCGACATCAGAAAACTACAAAGGACAGTTTGGACTGCTGAGAGGATTATGGGTTGCCTCCTGCCCTCCCTTCAAGAACTGTACACTTCCAGAGTGAGGAAAAGTGATGGAAAAATCACTCTGGACCTCACTCACCCAACCCACTACATTTTTTAAATGTTGTTTCAACTAGAATCGTCAGGCACAGGAACAGCTTTTATACGTATAATATATATATATATACACACATAGTAATTTTTGATCAAATCTAGACAGGCCGCATTTCCTGCCACCACTCCAAAATCATGCTAAATTGCTTATTTGGAACTAGAAAATCACTTGCCATTATATCAAACACAGTTGAAAGTTATTTGGTTCAGTAAATGAAGCTTAACATTGTGTTTGTTTTTGAGTTGCCACAGTATGCAGAAAGACTAGCATGTCTTAAGGTTAATATTAGGTAAAAAATGGCAGCAACAAAAAAGAAACAACCTTCTCTAAAAACACGTCAGTCAATCATTGTTTTGAGGAATGAAGGATAAACAATGCTTGAAATTGATTTCATACAAAGGTGAACACTGATTACAGTCTTCAAAGACAAAGGACAACTGGCTCTAACAAGGACAGACAGAGATGTGGAAGGCCAGATGTAGAACTAAGCAAGAGGATAAGTACATCAGAATCTCTAGTTTGAGAAATAGTTGCCTCACATGTCCTCAGCTGACAGCTTAATTGAATTCTACCAGTGCTACACCAGTTTCATGTACAATAGTAAAGAAAAGACTCTGGGGTGCAGGCCTTATGGAAAGAATTGCAAAGAAAAAGCCACTTTTGAAACAGAAAAACAAAAGTGGGCAAAGAAAGACATTGGACAACAGATAATTGGAAAGAGTTATGGATCTTAACCCTATTGAGATTTTTTGGGATCAGCTAGACTGTAAGGTGCGTGAGAAGTGCCCGACAAGACACCTATATAGCAAGTGCTAACGGAAGTGCGGTGAAATGTCACCAAGTATCTGGACAAACTGACAGCTAGAATGCCAAAGATCTGCAAATCTGTCATTGCTGCATATGGAGGATTTTCTGATGAGAACTCTTTGAAGTAGTTTAAGAAGTTCTGATTTTGTTTTCCAAATTGTAATTTTTCACATTATTAATGTCCTGACACTAAATTGTGCTTTGGTGAATAAAAGTACCAATTTCTTTCCATAAGAGCAAAATCTGTACATTATTCCAAACTTTTGGCCGCCAGAATATATATGTTACGGAGGCAGTCGGGAGTGGGGCTCTAAATGCAGTTTATTGAAAATAACTGGAACAAACAAAACATCCATGATGGGAAACAAAAGATATAAACAAGGGAAAACATCCACGACAGGCTCAGGCAGGCAGACCAAGGGGCAAACAGACAGTCCAAGTGGGGCACAAGGGGCAGACAAGCAGTCCAAAAGTGCCACAAGACGGGGACTGGGTCAGGAGGCCTGGGAGGTGGCCACAGGACAGGGACTGGATCAGGGGGCCTGAGTGTTGGCAACAGGGCAAGGACAGGTTCAGGAGGCCTGGGAGCCGGCCACAGGGTAGGGTCTGTAGAGATTTGCCCTGAAGAACACCACCAGGGAGTATTCTGGGAAGTCCGCTACATTCGCCAGCTCCAGAAAGTCACGAATGTGATGCTCCACAGGACGGTCCTCTTGCATGAGGCAGAGCACTCTATAATTCACCTGTTGAACCGCTAGATCCATTACGGTTGGTCGTTCTGTTACGCAGGCAGACGAAGGCAGACGATGAGTGGGGGATCTAAATGCCATTTATTGAAAATAACTGGAACAAACAAAACATCCACGATGGGAAACAAAAGATATAAACAAGGGAAAACATCCACGACGGGCTCAGGCAGGAACACAGACCAGAATATCCAAGACATTAACATACACATTCAACAACCAACTACAAAAGGAGAACCAACAGGGTTTAAATACACAAGGACAATGATGACTAACGACATGCAGGTGAGAACAATGACTGACTGCAATGATGAGGGCAGGGAATTATGGGAAGTGTAGTTTATGACAAGTGAAACACGGGGCAGACAACAGGGGATCGTGACATATATATATATATATATATATATATATATATATATATATATATATATATATATATAGTGTATTTCTATATATACATATATATTCCATTCACTTTTTATTTTTATTCTATTTTTTACCATTATCTCTGTTTTGCTGCTGTATTGTTTGTGCACTGGAGGCTTCTGTCACCAAAACAAATTCCTTGTATGTGTAAGCATACTTGGCAATAAAGCTAATTCTGACTAATTCTGATTCTGATATGCTGACTGCTTTAATAAGTCAGGATTTGCTTCAGGCTTCCTAGGCAGCACATTTAAAACACATCTATATGTTATTGCAATGTGATACAGTAACCTTTTGGGAAATAATTTTTGATTACTAAGAGAAATTTGATTACTAAGAGAAATACAAATTGCAATTCTCTTACAAGAAACAAATGCAGTTCTAAAAGTACTAACACAAAGGAGCACAACATGCACACAACATATGCACAAGGGTTGGGGACAATTAAAAATGTAAGAACCATGTGTGAGTTCATGAGTTAAATTGCCTGAATTGGCAATGCTGACACAGGATGTTAAAATGGAATTTGACCTGGAATGACGAGATGTGGAATGTAGCTATTTTATAGCTTGCATGATCAGTGGAATTTTAAATATGTGAGACATTCAGTGCTCGCAGAGTCACGCAAATAAGTGATAAAGTGATAAATAAGCCATAGATGTCTGAGGGTGACATGAGTTCCATGGCCACACATTCCCACAGTGAAGTTTCTCTCGCAGAAATTACAACATGGACAGGTCCAAGGATAAATATTAGATGTAATAATTGTTTCATTGAACTATAATTAATTTTAAGCAAGTTTCAGTTCCTTGGCATTTATATTTGGTTTCAGATGGTTTATTGAGCCTTAAGCTCCAGCCAAAGAATGAGCAGTTCTCTCTTTTTCTTGTATATATTATTGTTTGATTCATTTCAACTAATTGTGTGTATTGGTTATGTAATCTCTGGTTAATGAAATTAGTAAATTCTGTGTTTTTCCATTCTGTATTGTTCAAATTAAAATTAGCACCCATCAACCCACCAAATTTGGATATTTTATGCACAGTGGTGGGTTATTTCTGTGGCAGGCGACTTCTTGGAAATCTTGGAGTGACATGTGTCAAGAAATGCTGTCAGACACAAAGACGTGCATTTGAAGAAACACACTTGAATATATTTTGAAAAACAGACAGAAGAATAAAGCCGTTGATGCTTGTATTTGATTCGCTGTGTTTTCAGAGGCACTCTGCCATCCATAAGCACAGCACTTCTCATGGAACACATGCATGTGGAGTGCTCACTGTTTCTGCTCTTCCAGTCATCTGAAAATAGTTAGCAAACTGTAAGAACAGTGTCATCTATGAGAATGCTGCAAATTATTTCAGACTATCTCAGGAGGTGCTCTAAGTTTAGTTTTCTTGATTTCCACGGAGCAGTTCGCTTTTACACGCATTGTGAATGCAACATTGCGTAATTCCATACAATTGTGGCTGAATACATAACCATAAAAAGCAAATGACATGCAGAGATATTAATGAATGGTCATGTGTGTAATCATAATTAACTACAGCTTCAGAAGTAGTGTTTTATATACCTTTATAAATAACCAAAGAGCTGGTAAAAAAACAATTGGCTTTTGAAATTGGGCATTCACAGCCACTGTAAACCTTGAGGTGGTTTATTTGGTTGTGGCTGAGAATATCTTACTGCCTGTGGCTTCTTTCCTTCAGGCAGGGACTTGGGCAGCCTCAAGCAACAGTGCGTGTGCGCACTCAACATGTCTGTGTGAGAGCCAAACTCAGTCACTTTGTGAGGATTATTTCAACATCTCTGCATCTTGAAAAGTTTTTTTTTCTGTCATTCAAATCAGCATACATCTGAAATATAGGCACATTTATGGTTCAGGTTACATATGCCAAGCTTTTTAATTCATTTTTAAATCATTCCAAGCTTTTAAATGACAAATGTTTTAAATGAGAAGGTTTTAATGAATTAGCTAGCAGTTCCAGGTTAAAGGATTAAAAAAAAAAAATAAAAAAAAAAATTATATATATACTGTTTTTATATATATATATATGAGAATGCACAACACGTCAAACCTTGAGGTAGATGGGCTACAATAGCAGAAGCCCACGTTGGGTTCCACTTCTGTCAGCCAAGAACAGAAAGCTAAGGCTGCAGTGGGCACAGGCTCACCTAAACTGGACTGTAGCAGACTGGAAAAATATAGCCAGGTCTAATGAATCTCGATTTCTGCCTATGGCACACAGATGGTGGGGTCCAAACCACCGCACCACCGAACACATTCACACGCTACACGCGATAGTCAACCAGCACGTGTATCAAAAAAGCAAAGGCAAGATTTATGCATGCTTTGTTGATTTTAAAAAGCATTCGATTCCATCTGGCATGATGGTCTATATTATAAAATTCTACAATCCGGCAAAATCTATGTATTCAGACAACAGGTGCGCAGTTAAAATTGGCAATAAAAGAACAGAATTTTTCACTCAAGGGCGAGGAGTGAGACAGGGCTGCAGTTTGAGTCCAACTCTGTTCAACATTTACATTAATGAGTTAGCAGTGCTACTGGACCAATCTGCAACACCCGGTCTTACTCTAAATCATTCTGAAGTAAAATTTCTTCTCTATGCAGATGATCTGGTGCTGCTGTCAGCTACTGCACAAGGGCTACAGCAGCACCTGGACCTGCTGGAGAACTACTGTCAGAACTGGGCCCTGACAGTCAATCTGAAAAAAACTAAAATTATGATTTTCCTGAAAAAAGCCAGATTACAGGACACCAGATACACATTCACTCTGGGGAACACTGCAATAGAACACACCCAACACTACAACTACCTTGGTCTAAAAATTTGTGCTTCAGGGGGTTTTGGGCTGGCAGTGAATGCACTAAAAGAGAAAGCTAGAAGAGAATTATATGCTATTAAGTGCAAATTTACCCAAGTTGACATTAATGTAACAATCTGGTGTAAGATCTTTGATCTTACACCAGATTGTATAGGTACACCAGATTGTATAGGTATCTTACACCAGATTGTATAGGTTTATATAGGTATTTTATTTCGTTGTGTAGTCTCATGTGGTCCTACGTTGGTCCTTTGTTGTTTTTATGTAGCACCATGGTCCTGGAGGAACATTGTCTCGTATTGCTGTGTACTGTACTAACTGTATATGGTTGAAACGACAATAAAAACCACTTGACTTGACTTGACTTGACTTGATAGTATTATAATGCCTATTGCTCTGTACGGAAGTGAGGTTTGGGGTTCACTCTATCTGGCAGATTACTCTAGATGGGACAAACACCCCATAGAATCCCTGCATGCAGAATTCTGTAGAAACATTCTAAGAGTTCAGAGAAGAACACCTACTCATGCATGCAGGGCAGAACTAGGCAGATACCCCCTTATTATACATATTGAAAAACGATCCCTCAAATTTTGGACACACCTAAATTCAAGTTCCCCTAACACACTGCAACATGAAGCCCTTAAAACCCAAGAGCTGAAGCCTAAAACCAGTCCCCTTTGTCAGCTGGCTCTGAAACTCACAAACCCACTAACAAACACCAGTTTCAGACCAGCACTGCTGAACAAAACCAGATCACAATAAACCAAATCATAAAAGAAAGCAAAAATTCATATTTGGACCATTGGGAAAATGAAAGTAAAAACCAAAGCAAATTGGAATGTTATAGGGCCCTAAACAGAACATATAATCTGGCAGAATATCTGCACACTGTAAGAGATCCAAAACAGAGACGGATCCTCACCAAATACAGACTCAGTGATCACAGTCTGGAGAAAAGAGTCATAGAAAAAGGCCGACACAGACAAACATGGCTTTCAAAGGAAGAACGAGTCTGTGCTCATTGTGACACGGGTGAGGTCGAGACAGAAACACACTTTGTCCTTCACTGTGAGAAATTTACAGAGTTGAGAGAGAGATACCTCCACAAACTATCAAACCTCATGCCACAGTTTTCCAGTTTGGCAGAAACCGATCAGATGCAGGTGTTACTGGGGGAGGACCATCAGGCATCAGTTGCAGCTAAATTCATTTTTGAGCTGCACACCCTCAGAAACCAATCACTGCCTTCATGTACTTCATTCACAGTACTTTTATTCTCTTATGTTCATAATGTCCTGTTAAATGCATATTTGATTTTATATTGTATAGTGTATATTGTTATTATAGTTTTTTATTTTATTTGATTCATTACCTTGCAGCTTATTTTAATTCTATCTTATCATTATTATTTGTCTTGTCATTATCTGTTTTGTGTATTAATGCTTTGGCAATATTGTATGTAAATACAATCATGCCAATAAAGTACTTTTAAATTGAAATTGGTGGGGTCAAAATTTGGCACCAACAGCATAAATCCATGGACCCAACCTGCCTAGTGTGATCAGTTCAGGCTGTCAACGGTGGTGTAATGGTGCAGGGAACGTTTTCTTGGCACACTTTGGGCCCATTAATATCAATCAATCATCGCTTGAATGCCACAGCCTATTTGAGTTTTGTTGCTGACCATGTGCACCCATTCATGGCCACAATGTCATTTTGTGAATAGGTTTTAAGCAAGAACTTAAGCTAGGAACTCTTTGGAGAACTCCTAGTGGTAAAAAAATATATTTATTTATACGGGCCCAGGTGTTTCAACAGTGACTACTCTGTTCCCCTTCTGTCACTCACTCGACATTGTGTCGATTGTAGTGACACAAGGGGTCTCTTCTGAGAGCCTCGCGTACCTCTGAACATGAGAAAAGGTCAATGTCAAGTTGGCAGACAGAATTTTCATGCCCCGCCTCTGGACATACGGGTATAAAGGGGAGTGGGCAAGCGAATGTCAGACAGATTTTTTCTTTCTTCTACTCGCGATAAGCACTGCTGTTGGATCTAAGGTGCATTCCAGCGGCTTTCTCCTCTCTGCACGCTGTGCAGTCCATGCCCCTGGGCACTTTGACAGCGCTTTCATTGCCTAAAAGAATGTTTCTCCTCCTAAAATAGATTATTTCCTCTAAGAGAGTTTGAGTTTCCACTCATAAAAGAGCAATACACAGCAGGCGTTGAACGTCCTTTTCAGGATGCAACTTTTTCAAGATGCCCTTCCGCCTCTGTGTAGTTCCTGGATGAGGTCGATTTCTCTCCACTTCTGACTGTCATAAAAGCTGCCTCATGTACCTGGGCTGTGAACACACGCTGGCAGCGTTTTATGAATGGTTCATGTTCTCATTGCGATTTTCTCACGAGAGAATGCCACTTCAGCCACCCCCCGCGTTGTTCCTTCTTCCTACAGGATTGAGGATGACTGGCTGGCATTGAAAGCAATTCAGGGATGACGACGGGCTGGGTTTCGCCGGGTAAAACCCAATGAACAACCCCGCCCCACCTCGGCACGCTTGCTTGCTTCCGTCCAAGCTCGGGATGAGTGCGGCTCGCTTCGCGTCCAGCCGGCATTCTCCTTCGAGCCCTGGAATTGGATGCCGATTTTGCTGCTGAATCGGAGAGCGTCACAGCAGCGTCTGATGCTGATAACTTGTTTGGGCTGCCACCTTCGGGTCTGCTCGCCCAGTCTGAGCCTGACGCATGGATGTCCGCTATGCTTTCCCTGGCTACTATGAGCGCAAGGTGGACAGGAAACATCCGTCACCCCCTCACGGGTACCTGATCGGTTCCTCGGGCCAGGGCACCGCTTACAACCAAGCCTCCCCCCTGCGCCCTGCCTCCAACCTCACTCTCAGGGCTACGAGGGTCACAGTGCTAGCACTCGTGTGGGCAATGGCCACCATTGTGGTCCAGGAACGGCATTTGTGGCTGAATTGGTCGAGATGCGCGACATTGACAAGGTACACTTTCTTAACGCCCCCGTCTCCCAGTTCGGCCTTTTCGGCTACACCGTCGACGACTTTGCCCAGCAGTTTTCAGCGGTGAAGAGGCAGACGGGAGCTATATATCACATCATGCCGCGCCACCGCCTCAACGCAGCCCGCAACCCATCTGCCTGCCGAGGGCGCCCCCCTGTGACTAAACTCTCAGCCCCAGCGTCGAGCGCCCTGCATGCGATGTACACCTCCCATCTTCAGGACCCCCTCTAGGACCCGTGAAGCTCCTAGGTGCCCCTGAGACGGAAGACCCGGGCAGTCAGATGTTCGCTCCGGAGCTGGTACCAAGACCACTCCATCCCACGGTGGAGGGCCGGGAGGAAAACCCTTGTTTTCCTTATTCTTCGTTGCCGCACCCCCTTCGGGCTGCGGTACCCACATTGTTAATAAAAGAGCGATTTCCTCACTTCCTGGGTCATCTAGCCGGTGTGCACCGTTCTCACGGCACCCCGGCACCTACAGTTCCGGAACCACGGACACAGTCATGTCGCCTCCGGACCCACGACTCTCCAGCACCGTACACCGGCCATCGCTGACAAGTACCAAAGACGTCACTACTCAGTCTCTAACTCGCCCCCTGCCGGGTGCGTGGAGCAAGGTAAGTGCTGTGAGTCTTTCTCAGCACCCAAGCCTCGGGACGCGCTTCTGCCTCCCGACACATTATTACCTACTACCCCCGCTGCGAAGCCCCACCCGGTACATCAAAAATGATCGTCCCGTTAGTGCCCCTTGCACGGAGCTTGCGTTGGACACGTTGCGTTGGCTGGCCAGGAGCAACCGACTCAGCTACGCAATTCAGTTCACAGGGCTCCCACGGTGGGTTTCGGACAATCTTGGACCTGCGAGTTCTCAGCTGGATTTTACACAATCTCCCATTCAGAATGCTCATGCAGAAACAAATTATAACCTGCATTTGCATTAGATTGGTTTGCAGTGGTAGACCTGAAGGACGCATACTTCACGTCTCCATTCTGCCTCGGCGTCGACCCTCCCTACGGCTCGCGTCCAACGGCCAGGCGTATCAATACAAGGTCCTCCCCTTCGGCCCGTCCTTGTCCCCTCGTGTCTTCACCAAGGTCGCAGAGGCAGCCCTTGCCCCACTACGGGAAATGTGCATCGGCATACTCCATTACCTAGACGACTGGCTCATCCTAGCACACTCTCATACTATAAATAATCCATGATCAACACTCTAATGCAGAGTGGATTGTGCTTATTTCTCGGTTTCTTACTAAAGAAATGCACAATAGCTCTCTATATATTAATTTTAGATTAATCCATCCATCCATCCATCTTCAACCGCTTATCCAAAGTCAGGTCGCGGGGGCAGCTGCTCCAGCAGGGGGCCCCAAACTTCCCTATCCCGAGCCACATTAACCAGCTCTGACTGGGGGACCCCGAGGTGTTCCCAGGCCAGTGTGGAGATGTAATCTCTCCACCTAATCCTGGGTCTTCCCCGAGGCATCCTCCCAGCTGGACGTGCCTGAAACACCTCCCTAGGGAGGTGGCCAGGGGGCATCCTTACCAGATGCCCAAACCACCTCAACTGACTCCTTTCAACGCAAAGGAGCAGCGGCTCTACTCCAAGCTCCTCACGGATGACTGAGCTCCTCACCGTATCTTTAAGGGAGAAGCCCTCCACCCTTCTGAGGAAGCCCATTTTGGCCGCTTGTACTCGTGACCTAGTTCTTTCGGTCATGACCCAGCCTTCATGACCATAGGTGAGGGTAGGAACAAAAATTGATCGGTAGATCGAGAGCTTTGCCTTCCAGCTCAGCTCTCTTTTCTTGACAACGGTGCGATAGAGCGAGTGCAATACCGCCCCCGCTGCCCTGATTCTCTGGCCAACCTCCCGTTCCATTGTCCCCTCACTCATGAACAAGACCCCGAGGTACTTGAACTCCTTACTTGGGGCAAGGTTAAGATTAATCATTTTATGTAAAAATAACATAAACGCGGAGCGCAACAAAACACAATGGCGAAGTATATGCTTGTAATGGCTAGATTTTATGGCTACCATCAAGCCTAATCATTGTTTGGATCTGCACCCTTTCAGCGAGTAGATTATCTTTCTTTTCTCTGTGTACTCTGTATCCTTTAAACCAAAACTTTGTCAAAAATTATATGGTTCGCCAGGTGTTTCACCATTTACCAACATGTGATTGTTAAAAACTTAGAGACAATAGAAATAATTTTCTGCTGGAAAATGCCGATGCGATTACAAAGCACGTATTCAGTGACTATTTCCTTTCTCTCTAATTTGTCATACAGCCTACTCCAAATGAAACATAATGAATCATGTTCCATATTTTTAGGCTTCATGTGGTGACCTTTCGTCTCCCCCCCTTAATTTCAATGAGGGAGACCAAAATTGTTCTGATGTTGATATAAAATATTTTTAATAAATGGTTTGAGTAAGGCATGTAAAAAATGTGCATGGACTTGGAATAAATAAAATAAAATTAACAATATAACTAAAAAAGGTTAGTTTAATTTTGAAATCACACAATAATAACTGTATGAAATCACTTCCAAAATCTTAAAATAACTGTAATATTTGAAAAGGCATCTTCAGGAATAAATTAATATATGTAATATGTCCATTGTCTTTCATGTCATCAGATAGCGATCTGAATCAGCCAGCTCTTGGAGATGCTGAAAAGAAAGAACACAGAGGAGCGTCAAAAATTTCAAAGTGACTGAATTGAACCATACACTTTTAATGAAAGGTCTGGTGCTCTGCTCTGTCTGAATTGCAGGGAACGTATTGTTTAAAAAAAATCAATGTTAAGAGACATTTTGAAACTCTCAAGTAGCAGCTGCAAGTGTGGACTGGGGCAGTAGAAGCCTGAATGCTGCTAGCTTTGCTGGCTCATTTGAGAAAGGAAAACCTTTTACCGATGGAGGTTATTTAAAGTCATGCAAGCTGACTGTGGCAAATTAACTGTATGCTGATTTCCCGAACAAGGAGAAAATAATTCCTAAAATATAAGACGTACCCCTCTCAGCTCGAAATGTGCATGGCCATGCTGTCATGATGGTGTGTGAGGTAGAGAGAATACAAATCTAGGATATAAATTCAGCAGAATGTCCTAGACAAGACAACAAATGCATGAAACATCACACAGCTAAGCATTGTTTGATGGTATTTATCGAAAGTAATATTTGGTTATATTTGAAGGAAATCTGTCCATTCTGTCTATGAAGGATACAACTAAAGTAGAAGATTTATTGAATGTGTTTATGGAATTTGCTACAGAGAAAAAAATACCACTGGACAAACTTGTGTCTGTGTGCACTGATGGAGCTCCAAGTCAGGTGGGGACAAGGAGAGGTTTTGTATCTCTGCCAGGGGCGGAAAGAGTACTGAAAAATAATACTCAAGTAAAAGTACTGTTATACCTTAAACATTTTGTTTGAGTAGAGAATAAGTACCTGTCCTAAAAACTACTCAAGTAAGAGTAAACGAGTATCTCATTTAAAAGTGCTCATGAGTAGTGTGTATTGAGTACTGAGCTGCGAAAGCTATGTCCCTTTGTAATAAAAACTCTATGCTGCAATTTAAAATGTAGCATGTATATCGTAATTTACATTCCCTTTTATGGCTGTTTGCCAGAAAGAATAAAAAATATAGGTATTTTATAGGTGTTTGTGATTGACAACTTTTCAAATAAATCACTTATCCATGATACTGTAAACACTACATGAATCTGATGGAAAAAATGAAAATAAAAGGGCGACATGATTACAGAAATTAAAAGATGAAACATTTTCAATACAATGATGCCCATTTTATATCGTAATGTATGAAACAATTACATTAAATACGTTTATGTGTAATGTCTAAATTTCCCTTAATGCTGACAGAGAGAGTTATGTTGTGCATAAACCATGTTCAAAACAATGCAAGGAATGGAAAAAAAAATCCCACTAAAAAAGCAGTGTCACTTGGTGCATCTTATCCCGCACAGTAGAGGGGGTAGAGCATTTGTTTGGTACAGGGGCTACAACGGGCTTTAAAGGAATAATTCGCACAAAAATGAAAATTATCTCATCATTTAGTCACCCGTATGCCATCTCGGATGTGTGTGGCTGTCTTACGTCAGCAGAACACAAAGAGATTTTTAGAATTATATCTCAGCTCTTTTGGTCCATACAGTGCAAGTGAATGGGTGCCAACATTTTGAAGTTCCAAAACTCACACAAGTCAGCATAAACATAGCCTAATCCGTGTGACTCCAGTGGTTAAATCCATGTCTTCAGAAGAGATATGATAGGTTTGGTGAGAAACAGATAATTATTTAAGCCAATTTTTACTATAAATTCTCCTCCCTGCTCAGTCAATCTCCACTATAACTTTCACTTTCTTCTTTTGTTTTTGGCGATTCACATTCTTCATGTACATCGTCATCACCTGAGCAGGGAGAAGAGTTTCTAGCAAAAATTAACTTAAAAATCTATCTTTTTCTCACCCGCACCTATCATATGCCTTCTGAAGACATAGATTTAACCACTGGAGTAATATGGATTACTTTTGTGCTGCCTTTATGTGATTTTTGGAGCATCACAATTTTGGCATCCATTCACTTATATTGTAAGGACCAACAATATAGCTGAAATATTCTTCTAAAAATCTTCATTTGTGTGCTGCTTTAGAAAGAAAGTCATACACATCTGGGATGACATGAGGGTGTAAATGATAAAAGAAGTTTCATTTTTGAGTGAACTATTTCTTTAAGTAGCACATAGGGGGCCACATTGTCCTCCTTTTGAGATAAAATGTCCCACATTTATTTAGTTCTTGTATCTTTTAAGTCCAGCAATAGTTGTGTTCTCATTCTCATGATGCACAAGTTTCTGAATTTTGTGACTGGTGGAATGTTCGGCCTGAAATATTGCTCTACAAATGTTGATACCTTTCTATCAGGCATTAGAAAAAACTTGATAAAGGCCAAGCATAATTATATAATATTTGATCATCTCTAGTTTCCTGGTAATTTATTATACAAATTAACAAACTCTCTACATCAGGGGTCGGTAATATAAAAAAATAAACTAACAATATTATTAAAAATGTCACTGTTTTATTCTATTACATTTCATATTTTAGAGTGGTTTTCTCATTTCCTTGTTATTGTTGTTTGATTAATAGCCTTTATATGACATAGCCTACTATCAGTGTTGGGAGGGTTACTTTTGAAATGTATTCCTCTACAGATTACAGAAAACATGGTGTAAAATGTCATTTGTAACGTATTCCGTTAGATTACTCATGGACAGTAAAATACTCTAAATACTTTGGATTACTTCTTCAGTACTGGTAGATTTTTTTCACTTGTTTTGACTATAAAAACTGCCAGTACAGTAAGACAAAATGCGCCTTAAAATATATTCTCTGAAAAAACTAAATATCATATGCAGTGTTGTTTCTAAAACAAGATAAATCAAACTGATCTTGTTTGAAGGATTTTTAGACATTTTTCAGGAAAACAATAAAAAAAATATTATCAAGAATATGATTTTTGCCCTAATATAAAAGGTCTTACTAGATAAAAATTAATTATGATCCAACGTGAATTTTCTTGCAAATAAATATGATCGTGCCTGGTAACGTGCATGTAAAATGGCTAGAAATATTATTTATATTTCTTCTGCTCCAAACTTACTTCAAACTTATCTGTCAGCTCATATGAATGTAACACATCATATGTGTTTCACCGCTGTTCAAATGCACTTTGGATCACATCATTTATTTGTATACATTTTTGTATCAGAAAGGACAAAATATTGAATGAAACAAATGACAATAAAATGCAAAGTAATCTCTTCAGTAATCAAAATACTTTTTGAATGTAACTGTATTCTAAATACCAATAATTTAAATTGTAACTGTAGTGGAATACAGTTTCTTATTTTTTGTTTTTTAAATACGTAATCCTGTTAAATGTATTTTGTTACTCCCCAACCCTGCCACCTAGACAGTGCTCTATTCGGTTACATGTACACGTCAAGACATTTAGACACAAATCCACTTTTTTGTCCCACTGTTCACATTCACTTTAGACCAAACCAACTGTGTTTGCATTAATACCTCACCAAGATGGGCATTGGCAGAATTATAAAGTGTTTAGGCGCTTATCCGGATTAGCGCACAAACATTCGTTTTGAGTAGTGTGTGGGACCGATGCACCCCCCTACCACTACTGATGTGCATATGCATTGGCATTGCCCTTACAGCCCAGATCACCAAAGAAGGTCAGAAAAGGAGGGTGTGGCATGTTTAGGAGTGTATAGGAGTGACTGTTTTAGGGAGCAACTTGGCCTCCCCTGTTCCCCTTTCCCAACCAACAACGTAAACTTTGGCATTAAAGGGAGGGGGTACGCAGTCTAGACATGCTGATGGGGGGGTCAGCATTGTGCTCTTTCGAGGAGTTCGGTGGCCCTGGTGAACGATTGTTAAGCCGGACACTTGTCTCCCATGCCATTTGCGCATACCTTCTGATTTCCTGCATGGTGAGGTTGCCCGTTTGGGTACACGGAGTCTCATGCCTCTTATGTGCGATGAGGAAAGCACCTACGGTTGCTGAGGCTTTGTTGGTATATGACAAATGCTCCCCACATTTCGCGATCGTGAAAGAGAGAGCAACTGTTATTTTATCACTCAGAGACACGGTGAATGGCTCGTAATTCATCCACCACAGTCGTTGACCTTGAGTCATGTGAGGACATGGGTAGAATGTGTGTTTGTTCGTCATTTGACTCCAACTCGGTTCCTCGACGAAGAGGCCGTGATGATGGGAGGCCTGTTTGTGTTCTGCAAAAGAAAGAAAGAAAGTCATACACATCTTCGATGGAATGAGGGTGAGAAAATGATGGGAGAATATTAATGTTTGGGTAAAATATCTCTTTAACTTAAGGGATTCTCTGCAAATAGATCAAGTTCTTTGCTCTTGCAGTTCAAGTTATATTTGCATACTTATAATTTTGAAGAGAACTTGCAAGTAGACAGCCATCCATACAAAAGCAGAAGAAAGTATTGTGTGGTGTAGGTAGGACTGAAATAGATGTCTGTCCAGGTTGACACAGGTTAAGGCCAACATCTGTAAGTTCTCGGTTATCAACTGGGGCTCACAGAAAAACAGAAGACCTGCAATTAAAAAACAAACAAACAGTACAATTCAAATATTGCCATATTACCCACTTCAGTATAAAATCAATACTATAACAGCTCTTATGATACCTTTAAAAACCTATATATGTTTTTGTATCCTGGGCGATAGTATGGAGCAAGTTGGCCAAATTTCAGAGAAAATTATTGAAAATAGAGTCCCTGCAAATACTGAGGTCACGTAACCTTGTATTAAAACTCTGGCATCAATTCACAATTTGTATTTAAAGTAACGGGCAGCATTATGAGAAGTCCAATGACCTCATGGCAAATTATCCTATCTTTTACATGTCGTTTTCATGAAAAATAGGCTACATGCTGCAAAATTTTCAATAAAAGATTTGGGGATTTTAGGAAAAATTCATGTTTAAAAAATGTGATATGTTAGAAAATAGCAATAAATTAATTTATTTTCATAAATTAAATTGAGGTATTTTTATTTTCTTGACTTTTAAGGGTTAATTAATATGAATTAATATTTATAAAGCTTATAAAATATTTTGTAAGTATTTAATGTGCATCAGTAAGAGTACAGACTACATTTATTTCCATTGACATCTGTTTTTTTGGTCTGCACCGTGTAAGCTTGCAATGGTGGAAAATGATGAGAAATGATGAGAAAGACTTTACCATTCAGTGATGTGCTGTGTTGTGGCTCTGTTGATGTGGCACTGCGATTGATGAAGAAAAGGCATCATCACAGTGTAACTGCATTTCAACAGTGGGTCATTCCATAATAAATTCAAGTCTTATGAATGTAAATGCTAGAATTATAAAGAAATAACAGGTTATTCTATTTTAACTCCACTCTACAGTATATCAAACATTATCTTGAGATATTTTGGCACTACAATACAATACTCAAAAAGAATACCACTGTCTTCTGTATTTGAGCCTCTTTCGGGTGGATTTACTGCAGCTGAAAAGATTCAACACAGCAAAAAATATTATTGTCTAAAAACTATTACCTTCTGAAGCATGAAGCAAATGAAACAGGGGTAAAGCACTGGACGTCTCTCTGAAATAGAAAAATACATACAAGTGTCATTATTAAGCAGTATTATTAACAGTTATACTTCTAATCATAATCATAAAATCATCATGTATTCCTTTAGATAAAACACAAAAGACACCAACTTTTTTCCAGCACAATTTATTGGTACATTTGCATTTAAATGTATGTTATATTGTTGTTGTGAGACATACAATTGTAATATTATACATCATGGCTTTGCCATGCTCATTTGGACCTCTGTGAACATTAGTGCAGAAAATGCCACAAGGTCTGTCCCTAAAAGGTAAATAGAGTCTTAGAGAAAGAAATTACAGTTTTAACATCTATTGACCTTGTGTATGATTGATTCAGTATTGCACGCACTTTAGGCAAGGCAAGTTTATTTATATAGCACATTTCATACACAATGGTAATTCAAAGTGCTTTACATAGAAGACATTAAAATAATAATACAAAAATAAGAATAATTGAAACAGTTTAGAATAAAATACAATAAAATAAAGTACAAACAGTCGGACACACAGTGGCACAGTGCTCATTCAGTAAATGCACAGCTAAACAGATGTGTTTTGAGTCTGGATTTGAATGTGACTACTGTAGGAGCACATCTGATCTCTTCTGGAAGCTGGTTCCAGCTGCGGCTGGCATAATAGCTAAAAGCAGACTCTCCTTGCTTAGAGTGAACCCTTGGTATTTCTAGCTGATGTGATCCTAATGATCTGAGTGATCTGTTGGGTTTATATTCAGTGAGCATATCTGCAATATATTGAGGTTCTAGCCCATTGAGTGATTTATATACCAGTAATAATACTTTAAAATCAATCCTAAATGTAACTGGGAGCCAGTGTAAAGACCTGAGGACTGGTGTGATATGTTCATATTTTCTGGTTCTGCTCAGAATCCTGGCAGCAGGACACCGCATGCTCTCGCGTGCATCAAAGGACATTCACGAGCGGTAACTAAAGTTACATTTTAGAAAATATGATGACCATCTACAACAACTGAAATGAGGCCAACATGGTGAACATGAAAAATGTACCTCCGTTACCGGCTGCCTCGTGAAAAATGGGCAGTGCGCAAATAGGGCATTTAATTACAAAATTACCAAATAGGAATGTTTTTAAAACACTGAAGGATAAACAATTAAAATCTAAAGTGATATTCAATGATAGACTGAGAAACCATTGGGTAATCTGATGAATAAAAGTACATTTATGCTTACCTTTTTCTTGCGACACATCCACTGACGGTTGGCCCGGTGTAGATTGAAAAAACGTGCATGCGCCACCGAAATCCGACTTCTCTAACCAAGTTTCAGCATAGAACAACATTAAGATTTCGACCAAATCAGTCAGCGGTACATGTTGATGAATCAACCTCATTCCGACGTTGAATATATGTTCTATTTTCGACCTAACAATGTTTTGATGTACCGAAAAAAGTGCATGTTGATTCAACATTGAAAATTGATCGTTGACTTATCCTAAAATTGATCGTTGACTTATAAAATCTAAAACAAATATTCTCAGATTATTTAATTTGTATGAAACTAACGAGAGGTACAGTTTTTCAATCTCATCTCACTAGCGCTGTTCAGGACACCCATTTTCAGAGCGTGCTATTCACACAGTAATGACCTGGGATGAACCTTACAAATATGCATGGCAAGAAGCAACAAACACCTTGGAAATGCCAGGTATGTGACATTCACTTGTTTCTTCAGTTGAACAGGAACTGTTTCAAGATGGCACAAAAGTGTGTGACTGTTAAAAATCTGTGTGCTCAAAAATGTGCCTTTGACCAAAAGTCTCCTCATATTCTTTCTTATTGTTTCTTCACAGTGGCATTCCACTTTGATATCCCCATTAGGGGGTGGGCCATTATCACCCTAGGTGTGGAGTACATCGATATTCATGACCATTGACATTCCCTCGCATACATCCTTTATAAAACAAAAGGTGTCATAAAAAAGTTAAATCAATGCACTCAAAAAAAGTTTAAACTTCTCAAAAATACAAATGTGTACAATGCGAAAATCTGTTTCTCACATATTATTGTAGCACAATCTTTGCTGAATACAGTGTAATGAGACTTCAGCAATTAATATGGGGTAAGTAACTGAAATAAGCACAAATGTTAGGGCATGTCAAAACATCTCCAAGATCCAAACAAAATGCCTCAAACTGAAGGTCATGAATGTGTCGGTGTACAGGTGTACTTAATCAAATCAAATCAAATCAAATCACTTTATTGTCACACTACCATGTACACAAGTGCAACAGTAGGTGAAATTCTTGTGTGCAGTTCCGAGCAACATAGCAGTCATGACAGTGACGAGACATATACCAATTACAATAAACAACATACTTACACAACACAATTTACATATCAAATTTACACATACTTACACAACACGATAATTATATACAATACACACAATATAGAATACACAATATACAATACAATAAGTAAGGAGTATATGAAATATATATATATATATATATATATATATATATATATATATATATATATATATATATATATATATATATATGAAGTAGTATATTGAGGAGAATATGTTGACAGTCCAGAGTGAGATTATAGCTGAATAAAGTGCAGTGCTAATTATTGATCCTGATAGATCAAGTGTTCAACAGTCTGATTGCTTGGGGGAAAAAGCTATCATGTAGTCGGCTGGTGCGGGTCCTGATGCTGCGATACCGCCTGCCTGATGGTAGCAGTGAGAACAGACCATGACTCCGGTGGCTGGAGTCTCTGATGATCCTCCGAGCTTTTTTCACACACCGCCTGGTATATATGTCCTGGAGGGAGGGAAGCTCACCTCCGATGATGTTTCTGGCAGTTCGCACCACCCTTTGCAGGGCTTTGCAGTTGTGCTCTCTACAGTGCTGGTGTAGAACCGTGTGAGGATGTGGTGGTTCATTCCAAACTTCCTCAGCCGTCTCAGGAAGAAGAGGCGCTGGTGAGCCTTCTTCACAATGGCCTCAGTGTGGACGGACCATGTGAGTTCCTCAGTAATGTGTCTTTCTTCCTGAAGTCCACAACAAGCTCCTTGGTTTTACTGACGTTGAGGGAGAGGTTGTGCTCTTGACACCAGCGTGTCAGAGTGTGCATCTCCTCTCTGTAGGCTCTTTCATCATTGTCAGTGATCAGACCTACCACCGTCGTATCGTCAGCAAACTTAATGATGGCATTGGAGCTATGTGTTGCCACACAGTCATGTGTGTACAGGGAATACAGGAGTGGGCTGAGAACACAGCCCTGCGGGGCTCCAGTGTTGAGGGTCAGTGATGAGGAGGTGTTGCTGCCCATTCTAACCACCTGACATGTGCCTGACAGGAAATCCAGGATCCAGCTGCACAGCGAGCTGTTTAAGCCCAGAGCCCAGAGTTTCTCATCAAGCTTGGAGGGCACTATGGTGTTGAATGCTGAGCTGTAGTCTACAAACAGCATTCTCACATATGTGTTCCTTTTTTCCAGATGGGAGAGAGCAGTGTGTATTGTAGATGCAATGGCATCATCAGTGGATCGGTTGTTGCGGTAGGCAAACTGCAATGGCTCCAAAGAGGGGGGCAGAACAGAGCAGATGTGATCTCTGATTAACCTCTCGATGCATTTGCTGATGATGGGGGTCAGAGCAACAGGACGCCAGTCATTTAAGCAAGTGATTATAGCTTGCTTCGGAACAGGCACAATGGTTGATGTTTTGAAGCATGTGGGGACTACAGACAGGGAGAGGGACAGATTGAAAATGTCCTTAAAAACCAGCCAGTTGATCACACTCTGATGACGCGGCCAGGAATGCCATCTGGACCCGCGGCTTTACGGATGTTCACCCGTCAGAATGATCAGGTTACATCCACAACAGAGACGGAGAGTGAATCAAACTCTGTAGCGTCAGCCGCGAGTGCTCTCTCCGCGAGGGCGGTGGTGTTGTCCTCGAAACAAGCATAAAATGTATTAAGTTCGTCCGGGAGAGATGCAGCGGTGTTCATGGCGGAGACTTTATTCCGTTTGTAGTCCGTGATTGTGTTAATTCCCTGCCACATACTTCTGGAGTCAGTGGTGTTGAACTGACCTTCAAGTTTGTGCCTGTACTGGCGTTTGGCTGTACTGATAGTGTTACGGAGGGCATAAATGGCTTGTTTACGCTCCTCTGTGTTAGAAGAATTAAAAGCGGAGGTCCGCGCAGTGAGTGCCACGCGAACATCGCCGTTAACCCATGGTTTCTGGTTGGGGTATATCCGTATAGTTTTGGTCGGAACAACGTCCTCTACGCACTTCCTGATGAAACACGTTACACTGTCAGCGTAAACCTCAATGTCGTCATCAGAGGCGGACCGGAACATCTCCGGTCCGCATGATCAAAACAGTCTTGTAGTGCAGAGTCTGATTGGTCCGACCAGCACTGGATCGTTCTGAGGGTGGGTGCTTCCCGTTTTAGTTTCTGCCTGTAAGCAGGTAGAAGTAGAACGGAAGAATGGTCCGATTTGCCAAATGGGGGGCGGGGGAGAGGTTTGTAGCCTTCCCGGAAAGGAGAGTAACAATGATCTAAAACTCGTGTGTTGAACTTTATGTGTTGGTGGTATTTTGGAGTGATTGTTTTGAAGTTGGCTTTGTTAAAGTCCCCGGCAACAATGAACGCAGCCTCAGGGTGCCGCGGTTTCCTGCTCACTTATACACCCATACAGTTCCCTGAGTGCCCGGTCTGTGTCGGCTTGTGGGGGGATGTACACAGCTGTGATGATGACCGCTGTGAATTCCCTCGGCAGCCAGAATGGTCGACACAGAAGCATGAGATATTCCAGATCAGGAGAGCAGAAAGACTTCATTAAATGTACGTTCCTCTGATCACACCATGATTTGTTGATCATAAAACATACACAACCACCTCTGCTTTTACCTGAGAGGTCTTTCGCTCTGTCCGCTCGGTGCACGGAGAAGCCAGTGATTTCGATGGCCGAGTCTGGAATCTCCGCAGCCAGCCAAGTTTCTGTAAGGCAGATAACACAGCAATCTCTCGTCTCTCGTTGGAAAGAGATCCGCGCTCTCAGCTCGCAGAGCTTGTTGTCCAGAGACTGAACATTTGCCAGTAGTATACTGGGTAGCGGGGGTCGATTTGCACGACGTCTTACTCTGATGAGAACGCCGGCTCGTTTTCCTCTATTCCTTCTGCGTTTCCGCGGCCGAGCAGCCCAGACAAAGGGCTCGCCGGCGTGTTTGTAAACAGCGGGTCGGCATTAAGGAATTTGAAGTCTGGTTTTCGATGTGTAATTGTAGAACCAATGTCCAAAAGCGTTTGTCTGTCGTAGACAATAAGGCAGACAACATCCAAGACAAAAAACAAAGAACTGTAAACAAAACAAACAATAAACCGCAGTGTTGTAACGGAGCTCGCAACGCAGCAGCCATACTCGGCGCCATCTTGAGCCTTGAGCCATACTGTGGTCAGTGAGTGTAAATAACTAACTGTTAGATAATTTTGTCATCCAATGTATTTCATTTATTTTATTTTATGTATTTTAATTTATGTCTCGATACGGCTCAGCTGAGGGAAGAAATAAATGACACAGAGACCCAATGCTATCAAATCCTTCTTCCAAGTTTATTGTTCAGCACTTCGTTATATGGACCAGAAAAACCACATTCCATTGGTCCCCCACCAATGAAATAGTTCTTTACCTTATATGAGGGTGACATACATGTCTGAGCTACGTGTGAAACATGAGAGTAGAGACAGGAAACACATTCCTATAGAAACATCCTATTCTTGCAAGGGGCAGCTTTGCTTTGTGATGACACATCAAGCTACATCACCCAGAGAAGTTGTTGAGAAGCCTTAATTATTTCACATTGCCCACTTTGATCCTAAAAGGATCACGTAGCCTTCTCAACCAACTTCAGTATCAGGTATAAGTACATAATGGAACATGGTGATATTTTGCCTGTTTATCATCACATTCAACATTTGCATTAGTATTTGAAGCAAACATGGGCCAAATAATAACATAAGTAGAATGCATACGGCAATCGATATAATGGAGGACATCCAGGGTGTGAACCACCCAAACATATTGAAAAATGTTCCCCATATTTCCTGATGACCGGTGTTTTCAGCTAATTCTTTATTCAACTTATCCATTTCCTTTCATAACTTCATGAATTCACCATCATCATCAGTGTGACCCGGGATGTATGTACAGCATTTGTTACCAAACATTTTACATACTCCTCCTCCATCTTTAGCCAAGAGGTAATACAAACATTTAATACCTCTTGGCTGTCCAACACTGTCTAGACATACTTCAGGGTCACTTGAGGCATCACCTTCTAGGTAACTTCTTTTCCGGGTGTTTACCCGTACCTTCCCAACAGAAACATCTTCCTGTAACATTATCATAAAACATAAACCATCATACATTATTTCTAGGTATTGGAATTACTTGTGACTCCTTGCTGTTGTGTTGATGCTGAACAGGAATAGGCAAGCACAACCAACTTCCATATGCAGAGTGTCAGTAGGAATGTCTTCATGTTGACTGTTCCGGGTCCCTCCTCAGGTCCTCCTAATTCGCAGATTCCCAGTTTGGCACTGGCGCTGCATGTTCAGCTCCTCCAGTGCTTTCACCGTTCACCTTGAATCAGTAAGGCCCTCCTCTAGAGAAAGCTTCATGCGGCTTGCGTGGATCCACTGTGGTTGAAGGTCAGTTAGCATCCCCGTTCTGGTCACTGGCAGTACACTTGTTGGGCCCACTTTGGTTCACCTAACTTCGTTGGTTTCAGACACTTCACCAGAATCTGCTGATTTGGAACAAATGGATGAGAAGGGCTTTCTGCAGGCAGGGGGAGAGAGAGATATCACCATTTATGTCATTTAATATTTTAATGAGGGAATCCACATATACCACATAGAGAGAGAGCCAGCTTGGCCTTTGACCCAAGGGGTCGGGAAAGGCCTACCCATTAGTATTTCAAATGGAGAGAGATTATAACAGAGAATAGTGACATTCTGAGCTCAGTCAGCCGAATCTCTGTATTATTCCTTTGCCAAATTTTCAACATTTTATCATTTTACCTCACACACAGGAAAGCTTCTGTCCATTTAGAAAAATGGCCCATGATCACGAGTAATAATTTGATATTCCTGCATGGCAGCATATATGTAAAATCTATTTGCAAGTGGTGGAAAGGCAGTTCCAGGTGTGGTAATGAGGCATGCTTCATAGGCCTGTGTCGGTTGTTCTGTGCGCACGTTAGACATGAGTCCAGGATTAATTTTACTGCATTTTGTACCCCATTTATGCAATAAGTTTGATTTATTGACTGGATAACTTTTTCTCTTTTGAAACGTGCAAAATACCGTGATAATGTTGACCGAGTATTACTATTGCAGCCTTGGGCAGAGCCAGACGCCCTTGTTTATCCCTTAACAAATAATTTTGGTCTGGTTTCAATTAATTTGAGGCCCAATGTTGTCAAATTCAGATGGATTTGACTGTAACAATTTCATGTCAGTGTCTTTTACCAGTGTTGATTGTATCATGGAAAAAGTCTCTTTAGCTTGATTCTGGTCTGGGCTTACCCTTGCAGCCCACTTTGCTACTTCATCAGCATACTTCGAGTCTGTGTATATATCGATTGATTTAACTTTGGCCAAATGGCATGCTCTGATCAACGCAAACAACTCATCAGCTTGTGCAGATTTATATGGGAGCGAATAAGCTACAATAATTAGATTCGGAAGTTCCGTTTCAGCATAACCAAACCAGTATATGGAATTATTTGTCTTGGAACAGGACCCATCAATGTACCAATGGTCCCCCTCCTCCAGGGTGGATGATGAAACATCCGGCCTGCAGGAAGTACATGTTTTCAGGCGATCGAAGCAATCATGTGTATCATTGGAAAATTCACCTAGAGTCAGCAATTTGTGTAATGATAATTTTGAGCCGTGTACAACGGAATTTGTTTTTTTTGTCAATAAATGTCAATGTCAATTATTTGTCAATGTGACAATAAAGTGATTTGATTTGATTGATATTTGTCTAATTAGCAGTAGCCAATAAAATAACTTCATACCCCGATCAACGTTGTGCTGTCATGTGGTAATGTTATGAATGATTGTTCCTACCTGGTGAGAGGTGTGCACAACTAATGGATGTGAGAGAACAATATGTTCTGCATGTTGTACCATCAGCGCCGCAGCAGTCACTGCTCGCAAACATGCAGGGAGGCCTTTGGCGACAGCCTCTAAAATTTTTGACAAGTACGCCACTGGTCTATATGTTCCACCATGGGACTGAGCGAGGATCGCTGCTGCTGTGCCGGCCGCCTCGTGCACATACATATGAAAGGGTTCATCATGATTTGGTAGCAATGTACATTTCAGAAGTCCACTTGATAGGTACTCAGCCCTTGACAGTGTTGTTTCTCTCAGGATTTTGTCATATAATGAGCAGTTTGGCACCCATGCTCGACAATAGTCACTAAACCCAAGAACCTTTTTTTAGGATGTTGGAAGGTAGTAATCATCTTCACTCTGTCTGGGTAGTGATGTAATGTTCCTTTCTGTAGTTCATGACCCAGATTGATAGTTCAATTTCACCCATTGCAGCTTTTCTTTTGATGCCTTGAAGCCAGCCTTCGCTAATGCATTGCACACAATAGTTGAAGCGGCTGTGCATGACTTGATGTCTGGGCCGAAAAGCAGGATGTCATCAGCATATTGCAATAGACAGGTGGCAGCTTGGTGTCCTTCAAAGTATCGTGCACTACAGCAGAGAACAGAGCAGGTGAGTCTCTAAATTCTTGGGGCATTCTGTTACTGTTGGCCTCCATATGTGTGCGAACAGCATCACTGACACTGAATGCAGAACAAAAATTAATAATATTAAAATGAGTGTGGTCTGCTGGAATTTAGTTCATAGTAGTGCCAGCACCACTGGTGACAATAGCATTCATTTTTTCAACTCTTGCGTTAATTGCCATGTATCATTAGCTTTCTTCATATGAATAATTGGTGATTTATATGAAGAGTGAATGGGTTTCAAAATACCTTGTTTCAGACACTGTATTAATACCTTTTAATACCTTTGTTTTTCTGACAGAGGATACTGTTTGCAGTATACTGGCAAGTTAGAGCGGAGTTTGGCAACATATGGTCTTACATCAATAAGGCCCGCCTCATCTTTAATGCCTCATCTTTGTGGGCAGCCCATAGCGATGGGTCGACGTTGAGCATTTCCTGTTTCGCAGCAGAAATGTTGACAGACGTTGAGTTGCAGACTTCTCCGTAATGTCCTGTATACACAGACTGACAATATACTGAGGGAAACAGCAATTGTAATGAGTTAGAATCAAAAGTTATTTTTGCCCCAATTGTCTGCATCGGATCACAGACCAGCAGGCAGAACGGAGAGTCAGGCAAAATTACAAAATCATGCATTTTAAACAAGTTGGTGTTATCTGGAGATGTTACGGTAATTTTGGTGTCATATGACACTTCACAGGAATGTCATTAATTCCCACAGAGTTTAGAGTGCGTCCCGTAATAGAGCCCTCATAGCAATGCACTGTTAATTAACTATTAGATGCGCCAGTATCGATGATAAAGGTATACGGTTTATATATGGTAATTCTTTGCATATTGCCAGCGCCTCTGACATTGTTAGTGGAATGATTTTATATCCATCTGGGCACTGGATTCTTTGAATCTGAATCGAATACGTCCACGGCTGCAGCGAATGAGTTACCCTTTACTTGTGTCAAATCGGGATACAACAGTGCACATGGTGTCGTTGGGAGGTTAGGGGTTAAAGCTTTGTTCACGACAATATCATACTTTGGTGGCTTGTTTTGAAACAGAGACGCTGCGTGCATTTGTTTAGTCTCATTTCGTTCAGGACCTTTGTCCCAGAATGGTTTTATTTTCTTCCACACCTCGTATGACTCTTTTATGTATTTATAATCCCACTGAAGGTCCTTTCACCCTTTTTAACCATAAATTTGGATTTACTCATGAATTGATCTAAGTTTTTTCCTTTTTTTCTTCCTTTTTTCTTTCTCCTTTCTCTGACCACCCAGCCAAATTGCTGATATACAGCTCAGTATTATAATCTTGTTGTGGCATGGGGGGCGTGGTCATGTGTCGGTAATGAAGAATTATCAACTAATAAAGTAATAATAACTCCCATGCAGAGGGACCGGTGATGAAGCCATATCACTCACAAAAAACAGGTGAGTTTGTTATGGTCCTTTGCAATAACAGGGAGCCAATCACAACTGACATTCAGAAAAAGGGAATAGCCAATGATATTTGAGGTTCCCCTTCTGTCACTCACTCGACGTTGTGTTGATGTAGTGACACTAGGGGTCTCTCTTATGAGACCCTTGGTTACCTTTGAGAAAAAGGCCAATGAGAATTAGCGAACAGAATTTGCATACCTCTCCCCCAGACATACGGGTATATAAGGAGGGAAGCGTGTGTCTGTTCTGGTAGATTTTTTCTTCGTAGCCGAGCGGTTGTGTTTCAGCGAGCTACTGTAAGTAAAATCCACTGCTGTGCCACTCACCTCTAAAGAGCATATACTGTTGGAAATACAGCGCATTTCAGCCCCTTTTCTCTTCTTCTGCATGGCAGTGCAGACTACGCTGCTGAGCGCTTCGTCAGGCCTCTAAAAGAGTATATATTTCTCTGAAAGAGTAAACACATTGATGTTGAATGTATTTTTAAAGACGCATCTTTTTCAAGATGCCATTTCATCTTTGTGTCATTCCTGGATGGGGTCGTTACTTCTCCGCTTCTGACGGCCACAGGTGCTGCCTCTCGTGTCTGGTCAGAGAACACACAGTGGCAGCGTTTGTGGACGGCTCATGTTCTCACTGCGAGAACATGACCATGGCAAAGTTGAGTTCGCGGCTCTCCTTCTTCCAAGGGAAAGACACTCTAGCAGCCCCCTCGTCGTGCCTTCTACCCACGGGTATAGGGCCGGCGTGGCTGGCACTGGAGATGATTTTGGGAATTTAATGGGTTTTGCCGGGTATATCCACTCGGACCACCCATTCCCCAGCAAGCGCGTTTGCACCCTGTCCAGTTCCGAGATGAGACCGGCTCGCCTTACGGCCAGTCTGATGTCTCTTTCGGAGCCCCCGAGCTGGATGAGAGATTCGCTGCTGCATCGGAGAGCATCTTGGTGGACTCCGACGCTGAGGACTCGACTAAGCTAGCGCTTATGGGTGTGCTGGCCAAGTCTGAGGCCGGTGTCGAGCTGTCCGCTATGCTTTCCCGGGCCGGAGCAAGGTAAGTGCATCAAGCCTCTCCTCAGCACAACCACTTCAGGATGAAGCAATGCTCCCCGACATGATGTCGCCTGCTCCCCCCACTGCCATGCCCCGACTCCAGGTACGTCACATGTACACACATAATCGCCCCATTAGTGGCCCTCGCCCGGAGCTTGGACGCGTGGCTTACGCTTTCCAACCTGTCGTGGTGGCTGGCCAGGACCATCCGACTCGGATATGCAATTCAGTTCGCCAGGTGCCCGCCCCATTTCAGCGGCGTCTCCGTTAACTCGGTGCAGGAGATCGGAACCCTTCTGCGTAAGGATGTGTTTGAGCCTGTCCCTCCAGCCGAGATGGAGAAGAGTTTCTACGACCCTTACTCCATCATACCCAAGAAAGGCGGTGGGTTGCGGCCAATCTTAGACATGTGAGTTCTGAACCGGGCCTTGCACAGACTCCCGTTCAAGATGCTGACACAGAAACATATTCTGAAGTGTGTCCGGCATCAAGATTGGTTCGCGGCTGTAGACCTGAAGGAGTCATACTTTCACGTCTCAATTTTACCCCGTTACAGACCCTTTCTATGGTTTGCTTTCGACGGCCAGGCATATTAGTACAAGGTCCTGCCCTTCGGTCTGTCCCTTTCCCCTTGCATCTTCACGAAAGTTGCACAGGCAGCTATTGCCCCATTAAGGGAAGTGGGCATTCGCTTACTCAACTACCTTGACAACTGCCTAAATTTAGCGCACACTTGACAGTTGCTCTGTGCGTACAGGGACCAGGTGCTCGGGCACCTCAGCCGTCTAGGGCTTCAGGTCAACTGGGAAAAGAGCAAGCTCACCCCGGTTCAGAGCATCTCTTTTCTCGGCATGGAGTTAGACTCAGTCTCAATGACAGCGCGCCTCATGAACGAGCGTGCGCAGTCAGTGCTCAGGTGCCTGGCTCTCTTTTAAACCCGGCACGGTGGTTCCTCTAAAACAATTCCAGAGGCTCCTTGGGCATATGGCATCCTCAGCCGAGGTCGCGTCACTCGGGTAGATGCATATGAGACCACTTCAGCACTGGCTTCAGACTCAAGTCCCGTAAGTAAAATCCACTGCTGTGCCACTCACCTCTAAAGAGCATATACTGTTGGAAATACAGCGCATTTCAGCCCCTTTTCTCTTCTTCTGCATGGCAGTGCAGACTACGCTGCTGAGCGCTTCGTCAGGCCTCTAAAAGAGTATATATTTCTCTGAAAGAGTAAACACATTGATGTTGAATGTATTTTTAAAGACGCATCTTTTTCAAGATGCCATTTCATCTTTGAGTCATTCCTGGATGGGGTCGTTACTTCTCCGCTTCTGACAGCCACAGGTGCTGCCTCTCGTGTCTGGTCAGAGAACACACAGTGGCAGCGTTTGTGGACGGCTCATGTTCTCACTGCGCCACCGCATATACCGTGTGTTAATCACCCCCTCCTGCCATCAGACTTTCAACCCTTAGACAGACCTCCGTTTTCTGCGGACTGGAGTCCCCCTACAGCAGTTTCCAGACATGTCGTGGTTACTACAGACGCCTCTCAACTGGGTTGGGGCGCAATGTGCAACTGGCACGCTACCGCTGGCTCCTGGACAGGGCCCGGGCTGCGTTGGCACATCAACTGCCTAGAGTTGCTGGCTGTATTTCTTGCCCTGCGGAGGTTTCTCCCGCTGATTCGGGGCGAGCAAGTCTTGATCCATTCAGACAGCACGGTAGCATACATAAATTGCCAAGGCGGCGTGCACTCTCGTCATATGTCACAACTCGCCCACCTTATCCTCCTTTGGAGTCAGCAGCGACTCAGGTCACTGCGCACCACTCATATCCTTGGCAACCGCAACACGAAGGCGGATGTGCAGTCGCGACAGGTTTGGCCCAGCGGAGAGTGGAGGCTCCACCCCCAGGTAGTCCAGCTGATTTGGAGCCGATTCATCATGGCATAGGTAGATCTCTTTGCCTCCAAGGACAACAATCAATGCCTGCTACTCCCTGACAGAAGCCCCTGTCTGGACAGATGCATTGGCACACAGCTGGCCCCAGGGGATGCGCAAGTGCGCATTTCCCCCAGTGAGCCTTCTTGCACTGGTGCTGTGCAAGATCAGGGAGGACGAAGAACAAGTCACTTTAGTGGCTCATTATTGGCCCACTCTGACTTGGTTCTCGGATCTCACGCTCCTCACAATAGCACCTCCCTTCTTTCTCAGGGACGAGGCACCCTCTGGCACCAGCGCCCAGACCTCTGGAACTTCCAAATCTGGCCGCTGGACAGGACACAGAAGATCTGAATGACCTACCACTTGCAGTCACCACGAGCCACAAGTGTTCTGTACTGGGGTTGGGCTCCACAGGCTTAATTCCCTCTTCAGGCAACTCCCTGTGATGTATTTTCCGTGGTACGGTGCAAAAAACTGACTGACAGACACACGCCCGCTTCCCTTTATACCTGTATATCCGGGGACGGGACATGCAAATTCTGTCTGCCAATTTCTCATTGGCCTTTTCTCAATTTCAGAGGTACTTCATTCAACACAACGTCTCGTTCCCTCCCTCAGGGAATGGATGTTACAACAGAAACTTATCCTTTTTATCTTTCATTTAAAATATTCACAAAAACTCTAACTTTTAATTGAAGTAAACAAATTGAAAGGGGGAACATACCTCATAATTAAATATTTTTCTCCAAAACACGTTTGCCACAATTATTGGCACACATAGAAATTCTTATGAGTTAAATATATTTTAAGGATATTCATATTTTTGTTTTATTTGTACACCTGGCTGACTAGGAACATGACATTTTTCAGTAAAGTACATGGTGAAGCTGCAGCAGTGCATCCAACTTGATGTGTCAAAGCATATTTTATAAAGGTTCAGATAAGTACATGGTAGCCTTGTAAAGTTTGAAAGATCATTCTCATTGAAGAGAAGGTGGCCTTACCGCTGACGATATGGTCAGGAGATGATTGGGTCTATTTAAAGTGTGGGCTTATCCCTGCCGAGCCTTTGTGATTGATCTCAGCTGACACATCCTTTTACCCACTGTCACATTAATAGCTTGATGTCTCTCGTGGGAATGACAGACTGCTCAGTCCTGGGAGAACACATAGCAGTATGCTCAAGGTTAGAGCATTCGCTCATCACAAATCAGGAGACCGTGTCGCTAAACACAGCAGAGCATGCAAGTTTTCTCCCTTATTCTATAGAGAAAAACTATGTAACTGAGCTATAGCACACCAGGGTCAGATTTAACCAAAAATTCCAATCAAAGTGACTAAATGCTCCACATATAAAACATTTTGGTCACAATAATGGCGCTGTAATTAATGCCTGTGTTTTTTAACATTTCATATATTTTATTAGATTCTGTTCCTGACCCGTCTAGTTATGGAATTTGAAGAAAAGTAGTAATCTTTAGCAGTAGAAAAAAAGTGCCCTTAAAAAACAATTCTAGGGGACAAATATAGCTCCTTAAAGCTGGTGTTTGTAATTTTTTCAGTGTCAAAATTCTTTCTTGTATCCCAGCTTACATGGAGAGTACAATATAAGTAAAAAATGTGTCGCTTGATTTTACTTAAAAGTGTAACACCGTTGCTGTATGGTACTTCTGTAAAACATTTCTCTGTTTGTTTAAACTGACTTATTTTTAAACAAGACAAGCCACATGGTTTAATTTGGCCCGTGGCTCATTTATCCTAAAAGCGTTTCTATCAGTTATCTTGAATATTATGCCTAATGTTTTACTCATGGTGCGCAACCATGCATGGGGGGAGCGCTTTTTCTAGCTCACGGTTCCACTTTGAATATCTTAGTGATCTCTAGTGCAATATTATGCTCACAACAAAGTGTTATACGGGCACTCTGTGTCCATTCTTGAGGCTGCTTGTGCTGTTTGGGGTTACAAAATTTTTAGGCAATCGTTCTCAATGATGAACTTTTAAAAAATATAAACATTGATCTCACCATAATTGACATGCGGAGAGGTAATCATTGACACGCGAGCAAAAGCAAGCGAGAGACGAATATGTATTTTGTATTTGTGCAATTTAGAAATGTTGACGTCCCTTGCACCTGTATTTTAATCTATCTCTTGCAGTAATAATTTATCACAGTTATAGTGTTTTATTCAGTTTTGAGCTGAATGGAAAGCCATACCGTTGGTGGGCAATTTATTAATGAGACCCACATCATGACACTTTCAGCGTCGGTAATGTTTTGAGAATAAGTAAACTGGCCTGCTTTGTGACAAACATTAAAAGTTCTATAATTTGTTTTCATTTTTTTTATTTATAATTAATACAGATCCCTGTTTTGTAGAGAGAAAGAGATGTAGATAGTGTTAAATTGAATAATAAATTACCAGGGTAGTAGAGATGGTAAATAAAAATATTTATAATTATGCTCAGCCTTTATTGCATTTTTTTTTTATGCCTGATAGAAAAGAAGGCCTATCTACCTTTGTAGAGCAATAATTTAGGTAATTGCAGAATAGCAGAGGTGGGTAGTAGCATGCTTAATTTACCCCATTACATTTACTTGAGTAACCTTTTGGAAAGAATTTACTATTATGAGTTAACCTCTTCCCAATCCTGTAAAATTAGCCTAAAACGCCTAATCAAGGCATACCCAAAGTAAATTTAAAGCTGTTCTTGAACCTTTTGGAGTACATGCATGGTTTTGGTCACATTTGAAAGGGGACACTGAAGTTTTTTCCTGCATACAGATGCCTGCAGATGACTATAACTTGTAGCTATTAGCTTGAGAACACAATGGGATCACAGCATGAAGCCTTACCTAGTCCAAGTTCAAATGTTATAACAATACCATAAAAAATGAATATTTTACACGTTTTTCTAAGGGTACACCCAGGCGTTTTACAAAAGTGCCTTTTGGATACTCCAAAAGGACCCTTTGGTAACCTAGGACAAAAAGGCTACTACTTTTGAACGCTTCAACGTACAGTCATAATTTTGGGCTCTAATGAAAGATGACACTTAGAGCTATCATATTCCATATCCAGATCCACTATTAGTTTTGCTGACACAGAGTAACTGATGCATAAACACATTAGAGTGCCTTTTCCCTTCTTGAAACTAAATGTTGTGCATATAAAAGAGTCAAAACTAGTGCTATGGTGGACAATTTGTTTATATAAAAAATACACAACAAACTATTCACATGAATTTTTACACAAAGTATTTACAAACCATTATAAAATTGTACATGTTTCTAGCAACATGCCAGTCATTGTAGCAGTCACATTTGGGTACAAAGCACAAAGGCACATCACAGGAGGAGTACTTCACTGGTGTCTTTGCATGACACTGCCTGCACTTCAGACGACCAGCGGTGCAAGATTTGGTGATGTGCTCTTCGTGGAGCAGGAGATACGGGTCTGGCTGTGGAGTGAGACCCCAACTCTGCCAGCTCCTCAGCAAGGGTCTCTCTGAAAGCCTTCTGGTTCATGGGGCTCCTCCCTTGATGAGGTGCTGTCCTGCTGCTCCACTTTATGTGGCCGCTTGCTGAGTGGGGGAGAAGTATCCGGCTCCCAATCACTACCTGATTCAGTGAGAATAAATAAATGTAATTTACAAAGCTAGACACAACTTTTCCATCTTTTCTGTATTCTATATATATATATATATATATATATATATATATATATATATATATAGTTTTTCTTTTCGACTGTGTAAATATGTATTATTGTATGTATATTTACTGTAAATACTGTATAATTTGCCAATGTACTATGGAACAAATAGATGGGCCTACACCTCCCCCATGAATTCAGCATTGTAACAAATAGATGGGCCTACCCCTCCCCCACCTCCCCGCATTGTAACAAATAGACTGTCAAACACAACATATATTCTTATTTTCAACTTATATTTATTGATTTATTTATATATGTATTTCGCGTCCATATATATATATATTTACAGTAAATATACAAAACATCTATATAGCATGTCAATAGATCTGAAACAAACAATGAACTAAATGCTCACACACGCACAAACAAATACAAAAAACAGGCACAAACGGTTCAAACACTCACTGAGGAAACACACGACAAAGGATAATTACAAAATGTGTATTCATTATTCAAACTAAAGCTTATTTATGCGGAATATACAGTAATATATGTTATAAAACACAAGAAAAAACTTACTTGTCCAGAGCATTGTCTCATCTCTCCATAAACATTTCCTCTGCCTCCGAATCATCCGTATTGTTTTCAGAAATTTCATCTCCAAACTCTTAATTTAACCTTCTTATATCACATCCTGGGGTGAAAATCCTGTTTTTCGCGTCCGTTTCACCATATTTAAATCTCCAAATGTGTAAACAGTTCCAAAACAACACTTCACCTTTTACGCACGGACGCACAAAACACTCGGTAATGGCAAGGCAACTTTGCGCACACACATTACAGAACCGTGCTTCTTCTAATTCTTCTTCTTCTTCTTGGATTTAATGGCGGTTGGCAAACCAACTTAAAAGGTGCATTCCCGCCACCTACTGAAATGGAGTGTGAAGCGCATATTGGAAAGGAAGTTTAGACTAAATCTACTCTTTCAAAAAAAAAAAAAAAAAAAAAACACAATACATAGAAGGGATTTTTACATCCTATTATATAATCCTGTTTCCTTTAAAAATATAAATAACTCATGATAAATTCTTGATTGCTTAGTACCTTCTCCTAGGAGAACCTGAAGTGTCAGCTCATTGATTTCTATATTTCTTAAAGCATGTTTTAGCTGGAACCGCTCTCTTTCATAAGCTTCGGATTCTATAAGCACATGTTCTACAGTTTCAGCTAACCCACTTTTATCACAATTTCCATTCTCATGTTTACCAATTCTTTGTAAGCATTGATTTAATAAACAATGTCCAATACGCATTCTTGTTATTAATACGTCCTCTTTCCTGTTTCCGAATCTTCTTCTCTCTGAACCTACTTTTCCTTGAATGCAGTAAAAATGTCTACCTTTTGTTCCTTCATTCCATTCCTTCTGCCAAATTTCCTGTATTTGTTTCGCTATTATCACTTTAATTTCTGTTTTACTTAATGCCAATTCAATGTCAATTTGTGAATAATTTAATGCCCGTTTAGCCAGATTGTCATCCACCTCATTTCCTTTCACACCCATATGCGATGGAACCCTTACAAGATTTACCAGAATTCCATACTGTTTTGCTCTGTAAAGACTCTGCATTACTTCAATTATCATGTCTTGCCTTGCTGATGATGTTCCACTTTCCAAACTATTTAGAGCTGATAGAGAATCTGTACAAATCACTGCCCTTGTTGGTTGTATTTCTTCTATCCACTGAAGTGCTAGACATATTGCTGTTATTTCTGCAGTGAATACCGAAATATGATCTGATGTTCTTTTGGACATTCTAATGTTAAAAAGTGGAATATATACCGCTACTGCTGTTTTCCCAAATTCTGGGTCTTTTGAACCATCAGTATATATTTGCACTGCACTATAGTAAGTTTGATCTATGTATTGCTGTATACCGAGATTTTCTAATCCATTTCTATCCTTATGCTTTTCTTTAAGCAATTGGATATCAATCAAAGGCATTGGGAACAACCAAGGAGGAATTGCTGACCTAGCCACAGTAGGGGCAACATTGAAATCACTTAATCCCATTCTCCGGGCTTCCTCACTAGCCTTCCATCCAAAACTTGATAACTTTTTATATCCATATTCCCAACAGTCCTCCAACACCATTTTAACTGGGTGACTGTCCGCATGTCCCTTTATGCTTATAAAATACCTCATCTTTAACTTGAGCCTACGAATTACTAGAGGCATTACACCCATCTCTACTTGCACTGCTGATATTGGGGAGGATCTAAACGCTCCACAACAAATTCGCATAGCTTGTGACTGAATTGCCTCTAGTTTTACGAGTTGTGTTTTGGATGCACTGCCATATACCATACTGCCATAATCTATTGCCGATCTTATTAGAGCACAATATATTATTTTAAGTGACTGGCGACATGCTCCCCAATCAACTCCTGCTAGACACCTCATGATATTTAATGCTTTTTTGCATTTGTCAACCAGTTTCTGGATATGTATACTAAAATTCAGTTTCATATCCATCCATATACCTAGAAACCTCACAACTGCTGTTTGCTTCACTTCTTGTCCATACAATTTAATATTAATAGTAAGGTTACTTTTCCTTTTTGCAAAACAAATTACCTGAGTCTTATCTACTGAAAACCGAAATCCCCATTCATTTGCCCAGTTTTCTACCATTTTAACAGCATTCTGCAAACATCTTTCCACATACTTTACATTACGCCCTCTTTTCCACAGCGCTCCATCATCTGCATATAAAGATCTTCCAATGCCCCTATCAACCTTTGTAAAGATGTCGTTAATCATAATATTAAACAGAATTGGACTGCTTACGCTTCCCTGAGGTGTTCCATTCTCTATTGTGTGTATCTGAGAAAAAGCATTACTTACTCTTACTTGTATAGTTCTGTTAAACAGGAAATCCCTGATCCAGTTATACATTCTTCCTTTAATTTCCATTTTTTCTAACTTAATTAAAAGTCCCTCTTTCCACATCATGTCATATGCCTTTTCGACATCAAAAAATACCCCAACTAAAGCTTCTTTATTTACCTGAGCCTTTCTTATTTCAGATTCCAGACACAGTACTGAGTCCATTGTATTTCGTCCTTTCCTAAATCCACTTTGGCAAGGTGATAAGATATCATCCCTTTCAATGACATATACCAATCTACTCATAACCATACGCTCCATTATTTTGCATAAATTAGATGTTAAAGCTATAGGTCTATAATTATTTGGCTGGTTTTGGAATAGGCACTATGACCCCATGTTTCCGGTCAATTGGTAACTTTCCTGACTCCCAAACCTTATTAAAAAGCCTCAAAATTGTCTCTAATTCTATCTCTGATAATTGTTTTACCATCTCATAACAAATATCATCTCTGCCTGGAGATGTTTGCGTAAGTGCTTTTTTCAATTCATACAAGGTGAATTCTGAATCCAACGTACTACCCGAAGGTCCTTTTTCCTCCAATAAATTAGGATATTTACTTAATATCTTGTCCCTAGTTTTCCTAACATCCTCTGATAAATTTGAATTACTATGAACTTTAACAAATGTTTCTGCAAACACCTCTGCTTTACCAGTTTCAGATATAAATTGTCTATTATTATATTCTAGTACAGGTATGTTGTAATCTCTTTGTATCCCGCCCATCTTTCGTGTCATATTCCATAACTCACTTATTTCAATGTCTTCCCCTATTCTATTACAAAATTCCCTCCAATAATTTCTTTTAGACGTCCGAATAACTCTTCTCACTATAGCTTGTGCCCTTTTATAGCTAACTAAATCGTTAAAATTAAGTGACCTTCTTACCCTCTTGAGTTCTTTATTTCTCCTTTTTATTGCCTCACTACATTCCTCATTCCACCATGGCATAGCTTTCCTCCTGCTGCCTGCCTTCCTCTTACCTATTACTTCTTCAGCTGTACTCTGAAGAACCTTGCATATTTCCTTATTAAAAACATCAACATCTTCTATACATTTACTTATTTCCTTCATTTTGCTTTCACATATCTCCTTATACTTATCCCAATTCGCTGACTTGAACCTCCACCTAAGCATTTTTTCCCCCACTCTTTGTTCTATATCTACTCCAACTTTACTGCAAATAGGAAAATGATCACCTCCTATTGTACTTTGTTTTAGTACTTTCCATTTACATTTACTCGCTAAGCTTTCAGAGACTATTGTCAAGTCTAATGCTGAATGCCTTCCCTTATACAAATCAATTCTAGTATGACTTCCATCATTAATGCACACTAATCTTCCCCAGTCTAGCATATCATCAATGATCTCACCATTATAATCTGTTTTTGCGCTTCCCCATATTGAACTATGAGCGTTAAAATCACCACACCACACCGTTTTTTTGACTTCCATTCCCTCCTATACTTTCTAGAACATCCTTTCTTAACTTATCACATGGATTGTAAAAATTTATTATTCTAATACACCGTGTTCCTTCCCATATTTCCACCACCACAACTTCTATTTCCCTATCTACCTCAACTGTTTTATACCCAATTCCTTGTTTTATAAAAGTAGCTACTCCACCTCCATTCCCTTGATGTCTATCCCTCCAAATAGTAATATAGCCATGTATTATAAAGTTATATTGTGATTTAAGCCAAGTTTCCTGTATACATATAATATCTGGGCTTTTCTCTTGGTTTTCTATAAATTTCTTAAACTCCTGTCCATTTGCAATCAAACTTCTTGCATTCCATTGTAAGATATATAACACCATTAAGATCCACCACATGTTGTCTGACTATTTTCTGCTTGACTATTTAATGTTGGAATCTTAAGCCTTTCGTTTATCATGTCCACAGTAACATTCCCCAGATCCAAGTACTTTTCTGCGGCTCTGATAATGATTTTGATTCTTTCAGTCCTGCTTTCAGTTTGTGCTGAACAGTTCACTACTTCAGCTATAAATGCTACAAATGCCACTTTATCATCCACTACTACCTTTTCATCTCTTCGATCTTTCCTCTGTTGTTTTGAATTAATTCCTTCATTCCTAGTTTCATTTGTTTTAGGAGTCTGTTTACTTTCTTCAATGCCTCAGCGTATGTTATCCCTTCTGTCATTTTAACATTTTGAACCTTGACTGCATTTTTTCTTACCTGACAACCACCATATCCTGCACTATGGTCTCCACCACAATTGCAGCATTTAGGATTTACACCTTGCCCACACTTGCCATACTCATGCTCGCCTCCACACCTCGCACATTTCTGTTTACCTCTGCATACTGCCACTACGTGACCGAATTTTTGACATTTATAACATCTTAGCGGAGGAGGAACGTATGGTCTTACCGCATACCTTACACATCCTAGATAAACTTTCTCTGGCATTTTATTTTCATCAAAGTTAATCATTACTGAGAGGCTGTCTGTCTTTTCATTATTTCTAACACACTTGAGCCGTCTAACAAACTTTACCGCTGCTCCCGTGATATTCTTTTTAATCTTCTCCTCTGTGACATCTGTCGAAATCCCAGATACAACTCCTCTAACCCAATTATTTTCTTCTGGTATCGAGCATATCACCTTATGTCCAAGCATCGATTTTACACCAAGAGCTGATTTTTGCTGCCTACTGTCTTTACAAAACAACATCAAATTGCCATCCCTCAAAGTCCTAATGCTTTCAACCGTCCCAATCATTTCTTTCAATGTTTTCGTCAGCTTCAACGGATTAATTGCTTTTACCGAATCAACAAACTTCAACAGTACCTTATACTCCTCTTTCCTACTTTTAGCCTGGAGATTTCCTTTCTCACTGCCCGAATCTGAAGATTGTCCCCAATTCTTCTTTCTTTTCCGATTTTCCACTACACTCCACTTACCACTTTCATTCTCACCACCTCCTCTATCCACATCCTCCATTTCCGGATCACTTCCGGAATCTACGCTACATCCTTCCATCATCGCTCCAGTCACAATCCAGCTGCGCCAACCGCCCACCTAGCGTCACCCACAGCCGCCCCGACAGGGAGGTACCGAGGCTATCCTACTTCCATCCGAGCCAGAACCGTGCTCTAATCGTCCCACTAAAGCCGCATATTACTGTTTTCAGAATTTCATTGGCTATATGATGCGTCAGTCATTTCCACTCTTCGATGTAATTGGTTTGATCAGGGAACAAAGGAAAGTGGGGAGTCCCTTACATTCGACACAGACAGTGGTTGGCTATTGAAGGCTTTGGACAGGACATGGAAGCTCCTATTGGGTCAAATGAGGTGTCAATCGAATGGTCAGAGTGCGTGCTTCCATTTTGATACCGGATATAGGAAATGTTTACATCTGAACTGAAGTTATTACCGATAATATGTGAAAGATTAGGTACAGCTGCCAGGTGCTTTGAAATGATGCAACAAGAGTCTGTGGATATTTATTGATGTAATAATGTGATTTGGACTAAACATTTTACTTGATTTGATCGTTTGGACATTTGACAATGAAACAACACCGTTTTTGTCGGGAAGTTATGGATCAGTGGACTACTATGAGGCTTCATAGGTGAGTTGCCTAAATTTTGTTATTGGTTGTTTATACGTTGGTGGTCTGACACAGATATAGATTGTACCTGCTGTTGTGATTGTATCTTAAAATGGTTTATATCAATAGAAAATCAAGAAATGTAGCTTTCCAAAGATATGTGGCATGTGTACCAATGTACACACAGCAGTTTTGTTTATCGCATACTTTTATTTTGTACATTTAAGGGCCCGTCCGCGGGCTGTCTCAGTCCATAAAGTTAAAGGTGGTTACTTTTTACTCTTACGCAAGTAAATTTCGAATACATTTTTTTAACTTTAACTTTTTTATAATGGGCGACGTTCCTGCCGTTACATTACTGGTTTTAATTGAATAAGTAAATTAATTAGTAATTTATTGAGAGATTTTTGAAAGGGACTTTTACAACAATCGCATGCTCTATTTCTGGAGCAAGAGCTGACAGTATGTTTGCGCCTGCACAGCATAATTCTGCATTTGACAGATGCGGCACATTTTTCTCTAAATAAGCCCAACATGCTTCCAAATACAGAGATAAGTTGCAGTTTACCCTAATGAAATGGGTTTCATTAGTGGAGACAAGGAGGAATAGGGGAAACGTGACTTCAACTCAAACAAGTAATCTTTTATTTCTTTAACTCAAAACATGAATTGAAACGGAACACAGTTAGGGCATGTGTGTGGTAGCTCTCTCCCAGGTCTAGCTCTCTGGTGTGGTTCCTCCTTATATTGCTCTCCCCCATTGCTCACTGCAAATAGAAACAGGTGTTAGGTGTGTGCACACTTACTGCTTTCTCTCTCTCCGAATCTCACTCCACCACGCCCCCACCTCCACATCCCTCCACCACCCGACTCAGGCCAGGGAGCCATCTGGCCTGCACCCTACTCAACTCAAAAAGCTGTAAAGCCAGATACCAATGGGTGATCCACGCATTAGTATCCTTCATGCGGTTGTGCCACTTGAGTGGTGTGTGATCAGCACACAGAGGGTGAAGGCCCATCCCAACAGATAGTATTGGAGGATGAGAACATCCCATTTGAGGCCCAGACATTAATTTTCAATGGTGCTGTACTTAGTCTCTCTCTGCAATAGCTTGCAACTAATGTACAGCATCAGATGCTCCTCCTCAACCACCACCTGCGAGAGCACCGCCCTCTGTCCGAAGTATCCGTCTGTAAAACAAATGGGAGAGAGAAATTAGGTACATGTAAGTGCAGCTTTCACCTGTGTGAATGCCTTTTGACAATGCTACGTCCACTGGACCGGGTCTGGAGCTTCCTTTTTGTGAGATCAGTAAGCAGGCTGGTGACGTCCGAATAATTAGGCAAAAACTTCTATAATAGCCAGCCAGCCCCAGGTTCTGTCTCACCTCCTTTTTGGTTTTGCGTCTCAGGGAAGCCACAACCACTGCAGCCTTATCAATTTGGGGGCGCACCTGCCCGTGACCCAAGTGGAACCCCAGATACGGCACCTCCACCTGTCCAACTGCGCACTTCTTGGGGTTTTCCGTGAGTCCCTCTTGATGCCGCAACCTCAGAACAGGCCTCTGATACTGCATATGCTGCAGCCAATCATGAATGTATATGATGATGTCATCCTGATAGGCAGCAGCGGGCTGAGAACTCGGTCCAAAAGCGCTGAAACGTAGCCGGGGCCCCTAACAAACTGAATGGAACTGTTATGAATTGGTGTAGGCCAAACGGTTTGGAGAAGGCACTTTCTTTGAGGGACATCGGTGGAAAGGGGATCTGCCAATATCCCTTTGTCAAAACCAGCATCGAATAAAAGCGAGCTGTGCCCAACTGATCGAGCAGTTCATCAATATGAGGCATTGGTATGCATCAAATTTAGACACCGCATTGACTTTTCTGTAATCCATGCAGAACCGAACTGCCCTGCCGCTCTTAGGGACAAGAATGACCAGGCTGGACCAATCGCTGTGGGATTATATCAAGCATTGCATCTAATTGTTCCCGAACTACTTTTTTCTTGTGCTCGGGAAACCGGTAGGAATGACTGCGTACCACTACCCCGGGCTGTATGAGGTTTGTACGACCAGGCAGAAACAAGAACACATCTGAAATTGCTTTCTGCAACTTGGCAACCTCTATGACTTGAGACGGTGACAGGTGGTCTCCAGGGTGACATGATTGGCCTTTATGTTCACCTCTGGCCCAAACTCCGCCCTCTCCAGAACTACCATTGCCAATGTCACAGGAACCACCTCCCTCCACAATTTCAGGAGGTTTAGGTGGTATATTTGACATGTGTTCGCCTCTATCTGTTAGTTTCACCTCATAATCGAGAGCATGAGTTGGAAATGTAAAGCCCCTTACCATAACCGAATTTCAGCTCCCGAAATTCTTGAGCAGCTGTAAACTCTACTGTATCTCTGGTAACTGTGCCGTCGTTTTTTGCCGTACCAGCTCTAGCCAGAGTCCGATAATGAATGAAATAGTGAAAGTTTGGAAGAACAAGCTGATCGACCCGAACCACCTTCACAAGCATGACTTGAGCAGGACGTTTCACAGTGGCAAGTTTGAATTTTGTAGCTGTTGATTGTTGTAAAAGTAAAAGACACATTTTGTATCTAAGTTAGTCATCTTTTGCTGGAATGGGTGTAGCCAAACTTTTTTCACCCGAGATATGAACGGAGAACAGAGGCTTACTTCCGATTGGACATTACCGGGGGAATTAGAGAGTTTGTGAGCAAGTTAGCTGTGGACTACCGATAGCGGCTGTAACATTACAGCTTGTAATTATATTCTCCACACTTGATCACTATTCATGATAGGAAGAACAACAAACAATCTGCATAATTCTACACCATTGTAGGTAAAGGTAAGCCCGCAGCTGATTAGCAAATCTATTTCAACACAATAACATTAGATAGCAGGTTAGAATAGGCCTACAGCTGTGCACTGGGTGTACACCAAAGCTACAACACACAACTCCGCATTTGAACTCTCGGTAGCAGACAAATCCACAAATAATCAAGCATACTTACAGTTTGTGATCCTGAAGTGCCTGATTGTCCCAACAAAGTGGGAACTGCACCATCTTTCAGGAGTAACCGTCTTGAAAATCCAGCATTGTATGTGGTTGAACTGCTGAATATTCAAATACATTTGAACCACTGATTCTTCAATTAGTCTACCTTTGGAAGTCCAAACAAATAGTTTTTCCTTTCACAGTGAAGAAAACAGCATCCTCTTGACATGGCAGCAACGCTCATCCCAGCCTCTGCTATAACTATGTTTGTTTGAGTGCGGGCCATAGTAGCCCTAGGCGGGTATTATGCAAATATGTTATATAGTGAAATAGATACTTAATGGAAGAAATGACTGGACTACAAATCGGCCGTTTCATGTAGCTTTGTAACTTTGCAGACCTTTTACATGCACAAAGAGCTATATCCCAGATAGCAATGAGTCGGCGGGCCGCTGGCGGTGCTCCGGAGGCAGTAGAAGCGGCAGATATCGCAAACACGTTTGACGGCACACCGCCGGCGGCAACCGCTTTTTAAAAGCGGCAGCCGCCTTCCTACCGCATTCGTTCCGCGGCCGGCCCGCTGGCCATCCGCCGTTCCGCCGCCGTTATATCGAAGGTGGACCTTCCGTGGGACATCGAGGCAAACGCTATTTTCGAGCGATCTGCCGCCGCTTATTGTGTATATATATATATATATATATATATATATATATATATATATATATATTTTTTTTTATATATATTTATAGCATGCAGTTTATCTAGAATAATGATTGCTCAAACCAGACAAATTTCCATTTGGCGTTTTAATTCCACATTTCAAAGTACAGAAACTGCCATTGAAACAAGATGTCAGATCACTGAAATATAAATAACAGAAAAATACAAACACAAAGAACATGTAGGTTTCCAATTAAATTTTGGTAAAAAAAAAAACACTTTAGTAAAAAACACTATTTTAACACTTACAATAATTGTTAATAATATAAAGAGGTCAGCTCTGGGATGAAAAGAATTACCAGTAAACATAAGCAATTAGGATATTTGGTATCCTTATTTGGTACCAAATAACTATAACATCATATTTACAAGTCATAAGTGGTAATAATTTAGAGTAAAGCTCTGGAGTAGAATATACCATTATAACTGCAATGCTGACCTGTGGCACAAGGATTTACAAGCTATATTTAACAATAGAATAACAGTTAAGCACTGTGACGGAATTACGTAGAATATTTGGTACCAGGTAATGTGCAATATCAAGTATCAGAGGTATGAAATAGTATTCCCAAGCTATTTTTAATAGAATAACAGTTAAGCACTGTGACGGAATGAAAGTAGAATTTTTGGTACTAGACATCTTAAAATCCATGATCCCGGTTCCGGGATTTAAAATTACGTCAGTAATAATCTACTTCCAATTTTAAATGTATGCGGAGGAGTTATGAGCTCATATCTGGTACCATTTGAAAGCTTAGAATGTCTACTTTCTTGAGATATGCATCACTTCGGCATTTGTTTTACACTAAGTAACTTATTTACAATAAATTACATAGTTCCACCCATCAAAAGTCGTGTCATAATTATGTGCGTTTTTGAATACATATGTCTCATATCGCTCAAATATGACGCACATGTACAAACCATGTATCAAATGAAAGCTCTCATTGCCAGTAAGAAGTTCCAATAAGTCTTTTTATTGAGGTATAATCACATATCTAATACACTTCGAATGAATCATGAAGTATACAATCATACAAGTGAAATTATTGAATATTTGCCGTGCTACTCGCACTAGACAGCACAGTTAGCCACAAATGCTACATAATCCTTTACCTTAGGTTATTCTCTGCAAAATGAGCCGTTTTTCAGTGTTTTCTGTGGTTGTGTGCCCAAGTAATCCCTCGATATGTCACACGAGTGCAGAAACACCACAAAGTAATGTTATATGATATTCAACAATCCAGGAAAATATGTAAACATCCGATCCAGATAAAGCATATATTGCCGTAAAGCTTAGACCCTCCGCTTTCCGGCAATGTCTCTCAAGATCAAATAGACCAATCAGGGGCTGTGATATTGCATCCAGACTGTGAAGTGATCACTGGGTAGGTTACGTGCCCAAAACACACAGACGCTGCCTCACCAGACACCTGAGCGCATATTTACCACTTTCAACAGTGTTTTATGTAATGACAAAGGGTTTTCTGTAAAATTACACTGGGATTTTGCATTTATAGCACTGTATATGGGTATGGGGAGACTTTAGATGTGGGTAGGCGGAAAGTACACCAAAAAAAGGTAATATTCCTCCCTTCAAATAAATTGAAATAGATATTAAATAAAACATGATAGAGACAAAATTCCTTTTTCAGGTATTTGCTGACATCTAGTGGAAACAGCCAAAACTGTCTGCTTGCTGCTAGGGTTTACAGGGCTTGAGTTATACACTTTCAAAAATGAATTTATATAAAAAAAATCAAAAAGCGCCTCTTTTTTTAGGAGGGTTATTACTGTTCAGACAACATATATTTAACTTTTTTTAATTTTTAGCAGTGTTTTATGCAACTTCAAAGGGTTTCCTGTAAAATGACACCAAAACTGTGTATTTAGGCCAAAGTATGTGGGAATGGGAAGCTTTTTAATTTGGGTAGGCCAAATCCAGTCGGAAATCCCCAAAAATGGCAAGGTTCTTATGTGCAATATCAAGTATCAGAGGTATGAAATAGTATTCCCAAGCTATTTTTAATAGAATAACAGTTAAGCACTGTGACGGAATGAAAGTAGAATTTTTGGTACTAGTTAATGTGCAATATCAAGTATCAGAGGTATGAAATAGTATTCCCAAGCTATTTTTAATAGAATAACAGTTAAGCACTGTGACGGAATGAAAGTAGAATTTTTGGTACTAGTTAATGTGCAATATCAAGTATCAGAGGTATGAAATAGAATTTACAAACTATAACAGAATCGTTAAGCACTGACGGAATGAAATAAGCCAAAGTCACGGTAAGTAGAATATTTGATACCAGATAATGTGCAGATATCAAGTATTAGATGTATAATCAAGAATTTACAAGCTATATTTAAAAATAGAATAGTTAAGCACTGTAACAATGAAATAAGCAGCAAATTGTATATGAAATAATTGAGATCTTTGGTATAAAAGAATGTGCAGGATAACAGGTATAATATAAATTTTGACATTCAACTTACACTTGACAACAAGTGGGAACATATACAATTAACAGCAGAAAATCTGGCTGTAGAGAACACAGCCAATCAAAATGTCTGGAGTGGTTGGGGTCTGCGTGGCGTAGTGGGCTAAGAATCACCGGTTTTCTCCGACCTCCAGAATGAGGCAGTGCAAATTGGCATATCTTCAGTGATTCCTCGTGCGCCTGTATAAAAGGACAAACCATCCCATATTCATCCAAGGAGCTGCCCTCAAGGCAGGGTCACGAGAGAGAGAGAAAAAAAAAAGAGCAATTTCCACAGCGAACAGTGTGGATTGGGTGAGTGTAGTCTGACACTTTTAGCAGGCTTTTTTAGGGGTCTTGATGTTACTGACTGCAGGATAAAAAAAGGGTTCCAGTTGTCAGTGATGCTGGGGTGTCAGTAGTCAGCCTAGGTTTAAGGGGTCGGCTGTGCGGCGCCTTTTTCCACCTTCACGTTCAGATGCTCCTTTCAGGTAACGCGTAACGTTAACCTGGATCGCCTCATCAGTGGCATCCTGGGTTGCCGGGTTCTTCTGGATGGCTCCTGTAGAAAATAAAGATCTGTCATTCCATTTGAATGGCATAAGGTCATACACATCTACTTAAATATAAAAAAAAATATCCAACTTACTTTGAACATTGGTCTTCAGGAACATGTTTCTAAACCATGCTTTATCCCCTACACCAGACCAGGTTGTATCGATGGAAAGGTGATTAGAGAAGATACTCTGAAGCATTCGCCACACGGTTGTCTTTAGGTCCCTCCCACATTTGATTGCCAAAAAACGAAGCTGAAATTACAAATTACATTTCTCTGAAGCTTCTCATACATTTAAAATGTGACAGGCTGTGGATTCAGACTGTAGAATATGCAGTGTACGATCTTAATTTTACTTTTTAGATTACCCTATGGCGTTATAAACGAAATCGGCACACTTACAAATCGTTGCTGGAGCTTTTATCCTGCCTCAAACTGTTGTCAAGCAACGCCAAACTCTCCAAGACGTCGCAGCATTAGGGTCTGATCTGCACCTACAGGGGTTCCCAGAATAAAATAGTAGTCAGTCCTGGTCCTTCAACTACTAAACTATGACATTTATATCTAGGTCTACTACATGTACAGGTGGCCCCAGTGGGAATTAAACCAACAACCACAGGTGTTATTTGCAAGTTGTAACTGATTGCCCAGTACGAGCAAACGTCTTCAACATTGTCCCAACTTGCTTCACCTGCTCTATAAGTGAGCCGCTGTCACCTGGGAAGTAACAATATATTGATTAGCAATACACTAAATATAATAGTAATATAATATAACCACAATTATCATACCAGTAACTTTCCCTGTAATTTCTATCCACAGTATGTTATGCATGGCATACAAGTTCATAATGAAGGACCCTTATGAGAACATCAATTAAATTTCTTTTTTTTTCTTTGAAGCAAGTCAAGTCAAGTCAAGTGGTTTTTATTGTCGTTTCAACCATATACAGTTAGTACAGTACACAGCAAAACGAGACAACGTTCCTCCAGGACCACGGTGCTACATAAAAACAACAAAGGACCAACACAGGACCACATGAGACAACACAACGAAATAAAATACCTATATAAAATACCTATATATACCTATATAAAGTGCACGTGCAAACATGTGCAAAGTACGGGACAGTACAACAAATTACTGACAATGAACAGGACAATAGACACAGTGCAGCGCCGACCAGTACTCAGTAGTGCAAAAAGATGACAGTTTCTAAAAATGTAAACATAACATACTATGAGATAGTGTTCTATGCACATAGCAGTTATTGAGGTAGCAGACAGTTTGAGCAGAATATTTGTTTGTAAAAGGGGAGGAAAAAGAAAATAATGAAATATTGGTATACAGATTTTGGTTGATATATCATACTGTACAGTGAAATTTGCTATTGTTATATCCCTACTCACCTGAAGGACGGATAGATCAGGCAAATCTCCAGTCAGGCCTTTGTAGAGTGTGTGCTCCTGCATATCCACAGGTATTTTAATTCAAACATGCAACATATTGTAATAAATCTACAATATTCAGCCTTTACCTTACATCCTAGGTTGTTGCTCTACACTTTTATTATATTAAATACTTATTTATATAGCTTGCTCACTGTATAATCATGATAGCCTAACACTTATAACACAAGATTGCATCTAAAACGAATGACTGAGTTGAAAACTTGAATAAGAACTAATTTTACACAGAGGGGACCAGCTAGGGTAACTTACCTGCCTACAATAACAATTTTCATTTGATTTGAGTTACATTAAACATGAATAACCTTAGCCGAGCCCCCAGGAACATCGGGCTATTAAAGTAACAAGCCTATAACTGCTGTCTTATCAATTCTAGCTTCACCAGACACTCAAACTGTGAGGTTTCTCTGCTTTTCTCATGGACCTGTAGCACAATGCCCTGACAGTGACTTCACCTGTGCCCTGATCTTTATTAGAAACTGAGAGGAGAGCAAGTTAATACAATTGATATTACAATTATCACAAAAATTAACAAACAGTCTGCTTTAAAACTAAGAAAAAACAAGCTTCTATACTAACGTTACATTAAAAATGAACACGTGGCTAACTAGCTTAGCCGCTATCTGCCGGCACACCACATTAGATTAAAATACTTACCCTTGTAGTTGTGCAGATAACTCGATATGTAGAGTTTAAAGCCCTTGTCCCTCTTGCTTGTCGGAGCAGGGGACCAGGCATCAACAATGCGATGAACATCGCTGATGCTTATTTTCGGAAAAACCTGGAGACATCTTCTTCTTCTTCTTCTTCTCGTTTTATGGCCGTTCACTCCTTTGGAGTATTACCGCCACCTACTGTATACTTTGCGCACATGAGTAATGGATCTGATTTAAAAAAAAAAAAAAACTTTTACCATCCCAGAGTATCAGAGCCCGAGCTTCAGCTGACGCTGCGTGTTCAGCTCCTCCAGCTTCCACACTGAGCTCCTCAATCTCCAGGATGATCTGAGCTTGCTCTTCCTCCTCAGGCTCTAGATCCTGTGATCTAGACCTGTAAGCTCTAAAAATGTTATCACGTCCTTAAACCTCTGTCTATCACTCAAACCCTTTCCCAATAGGTCCATGATACTCACTGGCCTGTTCTTTATATTACTAAAAATACCACTACGCTGTTCTTCATATTTACTACAGTTAAAAAACACATGTTCTACTGTTTCAATAATACCACATTCATCACACATACCATTTCCATGCTTTCCCATTAATGCCAGTGTTGATTTTAACCCTGTATGACCCATCCTTAGTCTAGAAATCATTACCTCTTCCTTTCTATGTCTTCCATAGCACGATTCTTTTTTCCCTACTGATTTTACAATACTATAATACCACCTACCTGTACTGCTACTTTCCCATCTTTGTTGCCATAATCTTATTATTTCTCTATTAATTATTGATCTAACTTCATTTCTTCCTAAAGGTATCTTAATATCTACCAAGTCTTTCCTTAACGCTTCTTTTGCTAATTTATCCGCAATTTCATTTCCTACTATCCCAATATGTGCCGGCACCCAACAAAAGTATACAATTATACCCTCTATGTTCAGCCTATATAATAATGTATAAATTTCTACTATCAGGTCTTCTCTGTCAGTTTTTGTTGACAATATACTTTTAAGTGCTGATGCAGAATCTGAGCAAATTACAGTCGCCATCCTATTTGGCTTAGTCTGCTCTAACCACTGCGCCTGGAGACATCGTGTAAAAACAGACATTTTGGGCGACGCGCAAGTAAACCGGAAACAGATATCTGGCGACAGCGGAACTTCACAGATCACAGTTTTTTTTTTTCTTTTTTTTTTTTTATTGCATTAAACATATATATACATTGAATAACACAGTCTTTGTAAAGTGTTTTAACAATACATTTTTAACATTTATAATGCGTTTAGATTTTTTTTTATTGCCTTTACAGGGACTTTAACACTTTCTTAAACATTTGTACAGGTCATAATTGCAAATGAATCCCTTACCTGAAAAAGGTAAAATAACAAAAAAATCGAGGTTGGAAAAAATTTAAAGACATAAACGAAATTTCTGCGCAACTGTGAAACCAGAGGATAATTTTGCTTTTTCATTGAGTTTATCCTTCACGTCAAAACGGGGATTTTCATGTTTATGATAGATATCACCATGGTGCAAATTAATAAAAAAATATAAACTATACCCGAGATTTTGGACATGTTGCAGATGTCTTTCACTGTTCACTGATAGTCAGGCATTGGTGAAAAGTCTTAAATTGTTCATACCATGAATTAAATAGCTATTTTAAAACCTAATCAGAATCATAAAGATATTTATTGCCAAGTAACTTTTACAAAAGGAATTATTTTTGGTTTATTGGTGCATGTCTCAAATGCGCATCAATCAAATAAATGTAAACAATTTTCACCTAAGTGCATAAAATAATTCAATATATTTTACATATATTACTGTATAATCGCTTCAGAGTTTCAAAGTAATTTAAATGTAATTTCCTAAACCTTACCTTATCATGGAATCAAGAGTCAAGACTATGTTATAAACCCTAATGGCTTTGGAGCAAAAAATAATAATATCCAACATGGCTGGTCGATTTTGAGAGTCTAAGCTGTCCTTGAATTTCAAAGCGGCTTGCCACCAGCCGGCCGCGGTCGATTGCCGCGAGGCAACCGCCAGAGAAAATGAAGCAGGCGGCCCGCCAGCGTTCCGCGGGCGGCATCTCGCAAGAAATGGGAGTGACGAATTCGGCGGCAAACGTTTCATCCCCGCCTGTGGCACGCACCTATAGCCGACAGATTAGGGTTGGCGGCAAAAAGAAGCCGTGCGGACATTTTTTGCTATCTGGGATTACACACTAAAGGAAAGGTAAAATCCCAAAAGGCATAATAGGGCCTCTTTAAAATACACCTTGCTGGCCAAAGCGAAGAAGTCTTCCACATATTCCTCTGTTGGACATTTATCCCTAGAATAAACGCATGATCTTAATGAGGCAAACTGCTGGGTTCATACTGAGGGATGTATATTCTGTAACGTGCTGACAGGACAGGCTGGAGACGAAGATGATGATGTGAACCCAAGTGCAGTTTATCAAATAAAAGCATGAAAGCATACAAAAGCAGAACCAACTTAACTATAACTATGACCATTACCATGACGAAAACCATAAAGACAACATTACACAATCACAATACAAAGGACATTGACAAACATGAGGGCTTAAATACACAAGGACTAAATAGTTTAAAGACTAGAAAAAAGACAACTGGACAGAACAAATAAACAGGACTAATGGAACTTGAATCAAATAGATGTGTTTGACTTGAACTGCATCTCAATTTATTGATCTGCGAGATTTGGCGGTTGCAGTCAGGGGAGGAGTTGAAAAGAGAGCCATCAAGCCGGACATTTTTTGCTACTTGTCGTGTACTAATCCAACATCAGTCACAGAAAATCCCATGATGTTTGCAGATGAAGTGGAATTCAGATTGATGCTTGAATTTTGAATCACAAAATAATCAGAAACATTATTAATTTGAAAGGTTTATGTGCTGCTTAATACAGTGCCAGCTGTGTGTACAAGAAAAGTCCAAAAAAGCCTGTTATTTTAATACCAATATTTGGTTTTATGAAAAAACATGAACTATGAAAAACACAATATAACATGATGTACTGTTATAAAAACATGTATTTGTGAAAGTTGTGAAAGGTGTTAGAACAAACATCTTGGTAATGGCATACTACCACACTACTCTGTCATAGTAGTATGTGTAGTATGCCATTGTGAAAGCAGCCCATGAAACACGTCACCATTGTCACATTGTGAGTCTGGCCAATTGCAAATAAGCTGTGTCATCATTCAGAGGTCGAGCAGCTGCTCTGGAGAAACTGCGCCGGCTGAGCACCAACCGAACAGCGCTGGACTTGAAGCAATGCATCTCGGTTAGAAATGTTGTCCGGCTTGAGATGGTGCCATCGTCACATCACTGTGACATATTCCAAAAAAGTACTGTGAGTGCAGGCACAAGGGCATACTACATCTACTATTCTTGCTGCTTCTGCTATGTCAGTCTATGGCAGAAATAAGAGTAGTGTGGTAAAATTCCATTACCAAAATGTTTGTTCTGGCACCATCATGTCTGTGAAAACTCTCACAAATCCATGTTTTTATAACAGAATGTCATGTTTATAGCATGTTAAATTAGATTTGAGATCTGAGGCAGCGCAGTTGCTCTCCCCTGACTGTGCTGACTTAAGGCATGATGGGAAGTGACTTGCTGAAGACACAGCTTAATTCTCATTGGCTTAAACAACATTTTGTTGTTTAAGCAAAAATGTTTGATTTTTTTATCTCCAATATCATGTTTTATGATAAATGTATGAATATAAATGAGTCTTTATTAAACTAAAAATGGATGTCTAATGGGGAAAATTAAATAACATGTACATTCAGTGTCTTTTTCATCATATTTATTTTCACTGCAGCCTATTCTCGTCTACTTTAAAGGCAAGGCATTTGGCATCTCGAACAAGCCTAGCGACAAGACTAAAGCAACACATGATAAACAAGAGTGTCATATGATATGACAGGGTAGTCACAGGACAAGACAGGAACTAGAACGTGAAATTCAAAATAAAAGTCATGGCAAAAATAAAACATGAATTAACAAAAAACACACAAACTTGTTACATTTAACTCTGGCTGGGTTGTTGTGACGTAGAGGCTGGGTTGTTGATTGAGGTTAGGGGGAGCGGTGCATTTTTTCAAATGTCAGTGAGAATAGGCTCTTTTGAAATGAGCAAGTTTTGCACAGAACTGATCACCAGTGATCACCGGCAGGTGCATGCTGGTAGAAATCTGCCTGACTTGCTGTGACGACATATGTCAAAAAAATGTCCTGCAATGTGCGAGGGGGCTGCAGTTGTAGCAAGCAGGCAGCGTAGTTGCTTTTTCCAAGCTGCAAGCATGATGGGAAATTGCTTGCTGACGACACAACCTATGCTCTTTGGCTTAAACACACATGATGTTTCATTCTCTTCTAAAATGTTTGATTTTTTATCTCTAATGTCACTTTTTATGTGTATAAATGATATGTTAATATTCCCAACACTCTGATGGTTCGAACTATGTATGTGATATGTGATATCATATTTCTGAAATATCTAAAAGTCTTTATTAAACTAAAAATGGATGAAAAGCCACGTCTTATGGGGAGAATTAAATAACAGGTACATTGAGTGTCTTGTTCATAAAATGTATTTCCATTTAATATCAACAGAATTTAAATTGCATCCAATTTATTAACAACAAAGCACATGAACATGACTGACGCTATGTATGAGAGTAGGTCATCGTGGCACAGGCATCCCAACCTGCAAAAAGTCATTTCAGGGAGGTATCCCGGTGTCCCGCTCCTGTGTCTAGATACACTGTCCTCCTGATTAAAGTTCGGGAGAAGAGACAAAAGCCCGCCCACACTGACAATTGATTGGTTGACTTACCGAAACAGGCCAATCAGGATGTTCTCTGTCTTACATGCACTTCTTGATGCACACACGCAAGGTCTCTCGCTCTCTCCCTCTCAGCCGTGCGCGCTACACGGTTTGGAGCACAGTCTAACCGCTCTTGCTCGCTCGCTCTTGATTCCGGGAGATTTTAACTAATTTGCGGGCATCAGGGAGCCGCTATCAATATGCGGGAGACTCCCGGAACTTCCGGGAGACTTGGGATGTCTGCTTCTGATCCAGTATGAGAAGTGAGAACTGTCCAACTTGACAGCACTTACAGTATTACACTCCTCCCATGACTGCACTCGTCTACTTTCAAGATGAGGCATTTGGCATCTCAAACAAGCCTAATGTCCCAGCCAATAAGCCAGTATCTGGGTAACACAAAAATTACACAACACTGAGAAAATAACCCAATAAAACAACCCAGTGTTTGGGTTGAAAAAATAATCCAGCATATTTTTGTGTAATATAAAGTAATATCCAGTTTCCTAACTGAGTCCTATTAATTCACAGTTCAGTCATGAAAACTCTCAGAATGATAAATAAAAAATTATACAAAGAGTATTACAGTTTGTTTGGGATTGGCGGTTCAGTTTTTTTTTTTTAATTATTTTTATTTCCTCTTACCTGTCAGCCCTGAGAGTTTAAATTTGTTGGTTCTATTTCCATGCTACTGGCAGATGTGCTGTGGAAGTTCAGAAGCAATGCTGACTGATGGACAGAGGGCTTGGATTCAGTAGCAGTTTGGATTCATAGCATTATATTCTGTTGCCCCTGTGTTTCAATACATTGTGCATGTTGTAGTGTTGGAGGTGAGAAGTTATTTGTCTAATTGTAGAGGAGAGTTTCATACTGGAGGCAGAGTACATTGGTAATTTTATATGGAAACATTTGGCATGGCTGGAGGAGTCCCTTGTGGCTGTTTTACTGAGATAATGGTAACTGTCTTCTTTTGTTAAATTGCCTCATTGCTCAATGCTAACACAGGATGCAGGAGTCCAGAACATCAGTATTCAGAGGCTAAACACACCTTGGCAGCTCTATGCACCAGCACTGAATCTGTCAACGACAACCAGTGAAATATCTGAGAAGGCTAACATGCAGATTGATAGGAGAGACATTAGCTGAGGAATGATGTATTAACACAACACTGCTTGTCTCAACTGCTTTGTAGTCATTGTACTGCTTTTTTTAGAGTTGAAACAACAAACCACCTTTCAGGAAGCATAAATGCATTTAGCAATAACATGCTTCCATGCTGTCGCCAAGACCACATTTTAGTTTGATTACGAGAGAGGTAGACACTGGTGGTGGAGGTGGCATAGTGGCTTGGTCACCGGACGCAACAAACACCCTAAAGTTTAGAAACCCCGTTACATTTATGTTTAGTCATTTAGCAGGCACTTTTATCTAAATCAATATGTCATACAAAATTCAACAATATCTGCTGTATCGCATTGCCAAGTTCTCAAATTATCTGGAGTAGTATAGAAGCTAGCGCAGAAGAAAGAAATATTTTTTTATATTGTTAAATAATGAAGGTATAGTTCACTCAAATGAAAATTCTCAAAAAAATGTATCTAAGATCTGTATGACTTTCTGCCTTATGCTAAACACAAATTAAGATTTTAAGAAGAATATTTCAGCTCTGTAGGTCCATACAATGCACGTGAATGGTGACAAGAACTCCAAAAGCTCCAAAAAGTAATCCATAAAACTAATCCATTAGACTCAAGTGGATTAATCAATGTCTTCCGAAGTGATCCAACTGGTTTTGGGTGAGAACAGACAAATACCTCCTTTTTCACTGTACATGACATCAGTCTCCTTGGCAATCATGATTTCAAGCTTGATTACACTTTCAATAGTGCCATCTAGCCTCTCTGTGCAATCTTAAAGGTCCCCTGACATGCTTCTTTTTGTAGGCTTTGATATAGGCCTTAGTGGTCCCTAGTACTGTATCTGAAATCTCTTTTACAAAATTCAGCCTTGGTACAGAATTATAGCCACTACAAGCCAACACATAATGAGCTTTCCTTCAGACGTGCCGTTTCGGTGTCTGTAGTTTTAAATGCTAATGAGGAGGAGAAAGGTGGGGCAAAGTGTAGTGTGGGTGTGGTCTTGACCAGCTTGCAGCAACGGTGTGTGTATTCACACATATACCTGATGCTATCTACCTTTACATTAGCGACAGTAACTCGGCTGTTAGCTGCATAGCTAATGTTACAGCCACTTTCTACGTGTAACAAGCTAGGTAACCATAAATAGTAAAGCAACACAATTATATATAATTAGTTGACTTACTTGTCCGAGGTTTGTAGGTGAGCCAAAGAGAGTTGGTACTGATCCAGACTTCAGTTTCAGACGTTCAGCATGCCCAGCTCTGAACTGACCCATGTTGGGAAAACAGTCGTCTGTGAAATGTTTGGCGCAGACATACAAAAATTTGGTGTGTTGTGTCGGTGCATTCCCAGAGTAAATGAAATGTATCCATTGATCCTTCTGGGGATTGGATGAAGGAAGTAAAAAAAGACTTCTGTGATCATTTGTGCATTCAATTATTGAGCAACTTTTGTGCATCGATCGGTCACACGCCATGATATCTCTGGAGGATAAACTAAAATCGCACGCGCGCGCGTTCGTACTTCCTAGCTCGTTTTATCATGGGCGGGTCAAATTCTCTGGGCGGGCAAAGCAGAGAAGGGGGAGGTAACTTTCCCCTGTATGACGTCATATAGGGGAGATTCAAGATCAGCCCGTCTGAGATCTCATTTTCTCACAGGCAGAGAAAGATAGCCAAAACTCGGTTTACACCGACTGAAATTTCGAGACACGAGGGGACCAAATACAGGCTAGGGGAACTAATATTAATGTTAAAAAAACCTTAGAAAGTGAAAATTTCATGTCAGGGGACCTTTAAATAGCTAGGAAGTATAATCAAGCTTGAAATCATGATTGCCAAGGAGACTGCTGTCATGTACAATGAAAAAGGAGGTATTTGTCAGTTCCCTATCGAGAGGTCTCTCCTATTGCGTAAGTAGCTTACGCTATGGGAAAACTCCGTTTCTCGAGAAATATTGAAGTCTTTATGTAAGCTGCTGCAGCTGCACAGCAGACAGTGATGAGCGAGGCAGCTCGGTCATTGGCTGTGCTGCGGCAACTGCTCGAACCAGTGACGGGGCGACTTAGAACGCGCGACCAATGGGGCGCTGGCCCCGCATTCGGGCGCTCAGAGCCTGCTGAAATTAGCATATGAGGGCTATATAATGAACGTCCCGTCATGCCAGTTCTTTTAGATTTAATCTCCTTCAGCGAAGACCTTCTCTTCGCTGGATCCTCCGGATTTTTGGAGTCTTTCGCCGCCGTGGACAAGCTTACAGCGGGACTGCTGAGAGGACGGTGGCATCTTCAGCCGCCTTCGAAGCCTTCTGCTACGCCATCCGGCGCGCATCGCATATCCTTTACTGAACAAGCGTTCGCCCCTGCGATGCTTTTAAGAGTAAAAGAGTTATTTTCCAGGCGTTGTTTCAAATGCCTTCAGCCTGCGCCTCATGCAGAGGCCCTCTTTCCGACGGAGATCGGCACACCATCTGCACACGCTGCCTGGGTCTGGACCACGCAGAAGCTGCACTCATTCAGGGCGAATGCGACTCCTTGGGCCTCGCCGAAGGCGCGACTCGCTTTGCCGTTTCACCGCTAGCTGAGCCGGCTGCCCCGTGCTGCCACCTCTGTTCGAGCCGCGCAAGAAAAGCGCCGCCACAGAGGCTGCCAGAGCACCCCGACTCGGTGATGTCACGCCGGCTCAGTCCCCGCGGGCATCACCGCTACCAGATGTCTCCCGCCGCCGGTCCATTTCGCGAGAGCGGACCTGCACCCCTCCAACAAAGCGGTGGGTCTCGTCTCGTTCGGCACATCAGGGGACGACGACGGAAAGGATGACAGCCTCTCTCTTGACGCTGCATCCGACGACTGGCCGGGCTCGTTCGACCCCGCGCCATTGGCATCAGTGGACACGAGCGCGGGCACCAGCATGGACTCGGAGATCGTCCGTATCCTGTCTAAGGCCGTGGAAGACCTCGGGCTCGACTGGTCTTCTCCGGAAGAACCCACCCGCAGCCGGCTGAATGAGTGGTTCCTGCAGGGGCGCCGGCAGGCCCCCCGACAGAGACCCTCTCCTTTCTTCCCTGAGGTGCACGACGAGCTCACAAAGTCGTGGAAAGCCCCGCACTCGGCTCGCCTAAAGCCTTCTTTCTCTTCTTCGCTCTCCTCAGTGGACGGCGCGAGAGAAAGAGGCTACGAGGCAACTCCGCCCCTAGAGGAGACTGTGGCCAACCATCTATGCCCACCCTCCACTGCTGGATGGAAGGCCAGAGCTTCTCATCCATCGAAGCCGTGCAGAACCACATCAGCTCTCACCGGTCGCGCATACGCCGCCGGGTCAAGCTGCGCCAGCGCTGCATTCGATGGCGGTTCTACAAGTGTTTCAGGCCAAACTTCTCCGCTCTATGGACGAGTCTGGACCTGAACCCGATGCTTTTAAGGACCTGCGCAGTGCTACGGACGTAGCTCTGCGAGCCACAAAGGCCACCGCCCAATGCATTGGCCGGGCCATGGCTAATTTGATCGTCCTTGAGCGCCATCTGTGGCTAACGCTAATGGAGATGAAGGACGCAGATAAGGCACCCTTCCTTGACGCACCTGTCACTCCGAGCGGCCTGTTCGGACCTACGGTGAGAGATTTCACGGAGCGCTTCACTGAGGCGCGGAAGGATTCGCAAGCTATGCATCACTTCCTGCCTAAGCGCTCCAGCTCATCTCAAAAACCGCCCCAGCAGCAGCAGCGAGCCAGGGCAGAGCCGCCCGTCTCCCAGCCGAAGAGCAGACCTGAAAAGGACGCTGGCCGAAGAAAGCCGCAGGAGCAACGAGGCCCTCGACCCAGAATCACCCTGAACACAGAGCCTCGTAAGTCTTCCTAGCAGCAGGAAGAAAGAGAGGGAGTACGCGTCTCGCAAATGCCGGACCGCTCCTCAAGAACATTTAAAACATTACCCAGTCCCCTTACAGGCGGCTGGAAATGTCTATACAGCAGTCAATGGGCCAGTCATAAAACTCGCTCACCTGCAATCAAACGCCGTTTTCACGGCGACACACAGAAATCACCAAAAGAGACATTTTCTGCCTGTGTCAAAAAGGGTTCACATGTCCACACTAAAGTGCGCATTCCCACATATCAATACTGTCCAAACAGTGCCAAACACCTCCCCAGCTCAGGCTGGATGTCTCAAAAATGTAGATCGTGTGCCTATTGTCATGTATGCACCACTACACACAAGCACTGTTCCCACAGTTATAAACACTTCCCCAGTAAAAATGGGAAGTGCTATAAGTGTAGCGCGTGTGCCTGCCGTATTGCACGCACCCCTACACACAACTACCCACACAGTTTCAAACAGCTATGCCGCAAACATCACAGATGCAATGCGCGAGCTAAGAAACTCCCCGCTAAATGCGGAAAGCTTTATGAATGTGGCGCACGTGCCCATAATGATGAATGCACCCCCACTTCAAAACACTGTTCATACAGTTTCAAGCACCTCTCCGACTCATGCTGTGAGCATTTTGGAAGTAGTGCATGTGCCTGTACTCTCACACGCACCTCTGCACTCGGCACTCAATACGGCTGCTCAGCGCGCACCTGCGCCTCTGAGAGCCGTAGATTCTGTGTTAGCACAAAGCGATTTGCCGGCAGGGCCCATACGTCACTGCGACACGCCCCTAGCCGGCATTCAGCCCATATCTGTGCGAAGCAGAAGCCTGGGAAAAATCCCCGACATGCCGAAATGGGTTTTGAACATAATAAAACACGGATACTCACTTCAATTCGCTCACAGACCACCCCGCTTTTCAGCGGTGGTCGAGACGAAAGTGAGGAAAGATGTGTCACATGTTCTACGCACCGAGGTGCTCAAACTGATAGAGAAGGGCTTATAGAAACTGTTCCTCCCTCTTTGAGCTAGGCGGGTTTTTACAGCCGCTATTTTCTCGTCCCGAAAAAGGACGGTGGCCTTCGCCCCATCCTGGATCTCAGACATCTGAACAAAGCGTTAATGATTCGCTCGTTCAGAATGTTAATAACCAAACATATCCTTGCGCAAGTTCGCCCCTGGGGATTGGTTTCTATCAGTGGATTTGAAAGACGCTTACTTTCACATCCCGATAGCGCCTCACCACAGGCCCTTTCTGAGATTCGCTGAGGGACAGTCATACCAGTACACAGTACTACCATTCGCCTATCATTGGCCCCCGTACATTCACCGAAATGTATGGACGCGCACTTTCCCCTGAGACAGCGGGAGTGCGGATAATGAATTACCTCGATGATTGGCTAATCATAGCACAATCAGAGGTTCAGTTAATGACACACAGATCTTGGACTATCAGCCATTTACAATGCCTGGGTCTGAGAATACATTTTGCAAAGAGCGTGCTATCCCCCAGCCAGAATATTTCTTTTCTGGGAATAGTGCTAGACTCAGTTCAGATGACAGCGCCTCTCATCAGAGCTGCGCTCTCTATTCGACGCCTTGCAACATCGTTCAGAACTGGCGCACGACGCCCTGTCAAACGATTTCAGAGAATGCTCGGTCTCATGGCCTCGCATCAGCTGTACTCCAGCTAGGATTGTTGCACATGCGCCCTCTCCAGCGCTGGCTCAAGAGCCGTGGTCCCCACTCACGCGTGGCGCTCGGGCCACTTTTTGATCAGAGCTGAATCACGGCTGTATAAAAGCCCTGACGCTCAGGAAAGCCATAAACTGGTATCAAACCGGCGTGAGTCTGGGCGTGAATACGCGGAGAAAAATGATCACGACAGATGCCTCCAAAATAGGATGGGGGCTCTTTACGAGGGCAGGCCTGTTTCCGCTTTTGGTCAAACCCGAAAAGCTCTACACATAAACTGTCTGGAAATGAAAGCGTCGCCTTTGGCTCTCAGAGCCCTGCTTCCGCATCTGCAAAACGAACACGCCCTGGTCCGAACGGACAACAGGACGGTAGTTTCAGATATAAATCGCCAAGGTGGACTCAGGTCGAGCTCCCTGCACTCTATGGCCAGGAGCTCATCCTATGGTCACAACACCACCTGCGCCGCTAAGGGCAGCGCGACGTGCCAGGCGCCCTGAACCAAGGAGCGGACATGCTATCCAGAGACAAAGTTCTCCCAGGAGAATGGTCTCTCCACCCTCTGGACGGTTCAGTGGTTATGGCGTAACCTTTGGCGAGGCAGAGGTCGACCTCTTCGCTTCCAAGGAAAACGCCAAGACTGCCTCTCTTCTTCTCAAAGCACGGACGCTCGCCCAAGTTTGGCCGAGCTGCCCCTTGTATGCTTTTCCCCCGATCGCGATGCTGCCTCAGGTCATCAGTCGGATCAGGGAGGTGAAATGTGCAGTGCTCCTGGTAGCCCCACTCTGGAAAAAACAGACGTGGTTTCCAGAGCTGGTACAGATGATGCAATCTGCCCCATGGCCAATTCCGCTGAGGCAAGACCTCCTCGGACAGGCCAGCGGGATGATTCTTCATCCCCGCCCCGATCTGTAGGCCCTCCATGCATGGCCCCTCAACGGGTTCCCGAGAACCTCCCCAGTGGAGTTCTGAAAACCATTACTGAGGCGCGAGCCCTCTACGAGGCTTAGTATGCCCAAAAGTGGAAAGTGTTCAGTGACTGGTGTGATACCAAGAGCTTGAACCCCAAAACGCGCGAGATACCAAGTGTACTCGCCTTTTGCAGGAGCTGCTGGAGGCGGGCCGCACACCCTTCACGCCAAAGTCTATGTGGCTGCCATAGCGGCCACACAATCCCGATAAAGGACATTCATTAGGAAAAATGATCTGATCGCTCGCTTCCTAAGAGGCGTTAGGAGGATGAACCCTCCTCGCCCACCTTCGGTGCCGATCTGGGACCTGGCCACGGTCCTGGACGCACTCAAAGGTTCCCCGCTCGAACCTCTCCGAACCGTGCACCTCAAGCAGCTCTCGCTCAAAACCACGCTCTTGCTGGCACTCGCTTCAGTTAAAAGAGTGGGCGACCTGCACGCGCTGTCATCAAGCGCTGCTTGCCTGGAATTTGGACCTAATGACTGCAGAGTTGTCCTTAGGCCAAAGCACGGGTATATTCCTAAGGTGCTCTCTACACCCTTCAGAGCACAGGTGATATCTCTGGCAGCGCTATCGTCCTCAGTAGATGAAGGTGATGCAAATTTACTCTGCCCGGTCAGGGCACTCAGAGTATATTTGGAACATTCTGCCCTGTTCAGACAGATGGAACAATTATTCGTATGCTTTGGCGGCCGAACTAAGTGTCTCGCTGTCTCAAAGCAACGAATATCGCACTGGATAGTGGATGCTATAGCGCTAGCTTATGGAGCCAAGGGACTTCAATGCCCCTTAGGCATCAGAGCTCACTCTACGAGGAGCATGGCCTCCTCGTGGGCATGGTCGAGTGGGATACCCATTGAAGATATTTGTGCGGCGGCAGGCTGGGCCTCGCCTTCGACATTTATCAGGTTTTATAACCTACAGGTCCCCTCACTGCATTCCAACATTCTATCAGTCTGACTGTGGAATGAACTGGAGTATGTATATGCTGGGCATCATCTCCTCCCTTATAAGGTCCGTCTCTGACCGACTTAGAGGGTTTATTATGCGTACCAGTACACAAAAGCTCAGTACATGAGATATGTGCTTGTGTTTGTACAAGGAGCGCCCCACCTTGAAGGCAAGGGCGCCCTGTCATACCCCACTATATAGCTCGCCGCTGGCCGGCTCGTGGAATATCACTTTGCTTTAAGGCTCTGGCTTTATAGAGCGAAGTCAGCATGCACAGCGTTTTACATGGTGTTCCCATAGCGTAAGCTACTTACGCAATAGGAGAGACCTCTCGATAGGGAACGACTCGGTTACTAACGTAACCTCGGTTCCCTGAGAGGAGGGAACGACTATTGCGTAAGCTGCCGTGTCTGTGCTTGGTCAGTTCGCTTCAGTCGATTGAACCTAAAAGAACTGGAATGACGGGACGTTCATTATATAGCCCTCATATGCTAATTTCAGCAGGCTCTGAGTGCGCTGAATGCGGACGCGCCCCATTGGTTGCGCTGCTCTAAGTCGCCCCATCACTGGTTCGAGCAGTTGCCGCAGCACAGCCAATGACCGAGCTGCCTCGCTCATCACAGTCTGCTGTGCAGCTGCAATGCGTTTTACATAAAGACTTCAATATTTCTCGAGAAACTGAGTTTTCCCATAGCGTAAGCTACTTACGCAATAGTCGTTCCCTCCTCTCAGGGAACCGAGGTTACGTTAGTAACCGAGTCGTTCTCGTCACAAACCAACTGGATCACTCCTTTTATGCTAACTTTATCTCTTTTTTGGAACTTTTGGAGTTGCACTGTATGGAGCTACAGAGCTGAGATATTCTTCTAAAAATCTTTGTTTGCGTTCAACAGAACAAAGAAAGTCATACACATCTTGGATAGCATGAGAGTGAATAAATGATCAGAGAATTTCCATTTTTGGGTGAACTATACCTTTAATCATTTGGAGTCCCAATCAGTCACACAGATATTTCAATTTAGCCCTAAACAAAACAGTTGTATACATTTTTTTCTGCTTCCCAACTCTAAATAAATGTTTTAATGTTTTCATTCTGCGATTTGCCTACACAGCCAAATGCTAATTATACATTTATAAAAAAAAACAAAAGCAATATAATTTGTGTATTCAAAAGTTTTTATTATATTATTTTAGCATTAAAAATGTGAACATGTTGAAATGTAGGTACATGTGATTTATTATACATTTTGCCTGCCTTGCAGGGAGCAAATTAATGAAAATAATACTTTATGCTTGCTCTTGAGCCGCTTAAATAAACATAAAAATATATATTTTGATGTTCCATGCTGAAGTAGAAATCATCATATTAATTAATAACTACTTCCTAAGCGAACACTAAATTGTTGTCGTATTAAAGACTTTACAATGCATGTACGCAATATAAGCAACACTTTTCAGGTGTTTTTTAATTTGCTGATAAATTAGAAGAGTTCACATTATTATGATTATGTCACGATCCCCTGTTGTCTGCCCTGTGTTTATCCCTTGTCATCTGTTCTGGACTACACCTCCCATAATTCCCTGCCCTCATCACTGCCTATGCACTTCATTGTTCTCACCTGTGTGTCATTATCCTTTGTGTAGCCCTGTTTGTTCAGTCTTTGTCGGTTGTTAAAAAAACTGTGTGTATAATGTGTGACCACAATAAAGGATTCTTCTTAAATGTTAGGTAATGCCTGTTCCTGCCTGTTCCTGCCTGTACCCTTCGTGGATGTTCCGCTTGTTTATATTTTGTTCCTCTTGTTTATATTTTGGTTTCCCATCGTGGATGTTTTGTTTGTTCCTGTGTTTACCAGTCGTTTGTCCTTGTTAATTTTCAATAAACTGCATGTAGATCCTCACTCCTCGTCTGCGTCGTAACAGAACAACCGACCAATAATGGATCTAGCAGTTCAACAGGCAAACTACAGACTTCTCTGCCTCAAGCAAGAGGACCGTCCAGTGGAGGATCACATTCGTGAGTTTCTGGAGCTGGCAAATGTAGTGGACTTCCCAGAATATTCCTTGGTGGTGTTCTTCAGGGCAAGTCTCCATAGTTCGCTAAGGGAGCTGTTGCCTCTGGCGACTCCTCGCTGGACGCTCCTCGACTTTGTGGAAGAGACTCTGCAAGTTTGCGGCTCGCCGTTCACTGTGGGCGTAGAAGAAGAGGGCTTTACCTCTCCTCCCACAGTGGTCACCCCCCAGCCTTCCATGGCTCGTCCCTTCATGCCTGCCACGGCCAACGAGCCAACGCCCACGCCTGCCACGGCCAACGAGCCAACACCACGGCCGACACGCTGGAAGTCTCGTCCGTCCCAGAGCCAGCATTGCCAGCCTCCTCCATCCCAGAGGAGGAAGGAGGAAGGAGGGAGGAGGAGGAGGAGGAGGAGAAGAAGGAAGAGAAGAGGATAGGCCTCCGCTCTCCAGTCTCCGCCTTCCACGGCTCCATCCTCAGAACCTTCCAGAGCTGCACCTTCCACGTTCCGCGAACCAGAGCTCACGCATGCCTCGGTCAGCGAACCAGCACCTGTAGCCTCGATCGTCCCAGAGCCAGCGCCTGTAGCATCGACTGTCACCAGGACTACGCTCCCTGCTGGCCAAAGAAGGAAGAGGGCACCTTCTTCCCAGTCTCTGCTAGTGCTCACGTCCTCTGAGGTCATCCTCGAGCCTCCCAGGGCTCCGCCTCCTGAGCCTCCAAGGGCTCCGCCTCCTGAGCCTTCCATGACTCCTCCTTCCACTGCTCCGCCTGTCGAGCCTTCCACGGCTCCGCCTCCTGGGTCTTCCACGGCTCTGCCACCTGGGCCTTCCACGGCTCCGCCTCCTGAGCCTTCCATGGCTCCTCCTTCCATGGCTCCGCCCCCGGAGTTCTCCATGGCTCCGCCTACCACGGCTCCACCCTCGAAGTATTCCTCGCTTCGCCTCTCACGGCTTCATCTCCTGAGCCTTCCACGGCCCTGTCCCCAGAACTTTCTACAGCTCTGCCTCCTGAGCCTTCCATGGCTCTGCCACCTGAGTCTTCCACGGCTCCGCCCTCCATGGCTCCGCCACCTGAATCTCCCATGACGCAGAAGGATAAATCGGCCTTTAGCCCACAGAAGTCTGTAAACAATTAATTTTGAAATATTTTTAAATGTGTAATAAATAATAGTGTATAAAAATACCTTCAACATTCTGCATTTTGAACAAACACAATAATTTTTCCCAATACTCTTGATGTCTGCATTGATTATTACCCTCTTTTTTTAGGCTACTTTACTCAAGGCAACAGACCCTTTTTACAGACCAGTTATGATGCGTTTTCACCTTCTATAACAATGTAAATGTCACAAACATTTTTATATTTCCAATTTAAAAAATATTTAGTGTAAATTTAAAACTGTACTTGTATTAAATTACTCTAGAATCAGTTGCCATAGCTGCGATGAGGCTTCTAAAACAGCTGTTGAGGGAGTGACCAAAAATCTGGACTGTTTCTCTCTTCTTATTGCTGAAAAAACATAATGTTGTTGCATGTGTGAATAGCACATGTGGTACATTTACCAGTAAAGGCAACCCAACAATTTTCCTGTAATTTACCTGGTGTGCAAGGGGCTAAGGTTTCTCAGGTCAGTCAAAACGCTCATGGTACGTACAGTATGTACAGCTGCAGATTCCACTGGCTGTAGATGCAAGTGCTTTAAAACCCAATTGACGGTCATTTCTGCAGTACACTTGAATGAACATGTAAGCAGTACCTACCACAGTCAGCACACATTGCTTTTTATTACAGACATTCGGACTACTGGGCAAATATATACAAAATCAAAAAACATATTTTATTTGTTAAGTAAAACTTGTGTGAATCTTCAGTAAAGATCATGGGCTTGGGACAATACATCAGGGGCACCCAAAGCCCCCTTGCAAAGCCCCTGATCAAGCTTTTTTCCATATATATTTCTTTAATGTGCACTCAGTAACTTTTGTCTTTGTGTCATTTTGGACTTACAATGATGCAGCATCATATAAAATCAATAGTTTTCAGTTTCAGATGCCATTGTAGAAATTTTGTATTCACAGCCATTACTTTAATCAATGAGTCAAAGTGTCAAATAACAGGATAGTTACTGAGATTGAGCAAGTAGTATTCGGCTGGTCATGTGATTCTAACAAGGCAGCCCCCATGTGCGGACCCTATCCATGGAGAATAAAACAGCTTTCATAAGGTTTCCAATATGAATGCAGTCTTCATTTTAATGAGTGGTCATGATTTCCTACATATTTCATATCTTTAGGAGTTTTTTTAATGAGGAAATAAAATACTAAGTGCACCTTTAATTAAGGACTGAAACCAATCCACATTTTTCACTGATGCTACACAGTAAAAAAAAAAAAGTAAATATTGAGAAAACGTCCTGGTTACTTAAGTAACCTCCGTTCCCTTATGGAGGGAACGAGATGTGTCGATGTAGTGGCACTAGGGGTCACTCTTGAAAGCCCGAGAAACCTCTGATCTTTGATAAAAGGCCGATGGGAATTGGCGAGTGGTAATTGCATGCCCCTCCCCTGGACATACGGGTATAAAATCAGGGAACGGATGTTACGGAAGTAACTAGGATGTTATCTGTCACTCACTCGATATTGTGTTGATGTAGTGACACTAGGGTCCCCTACAAAAACACCACAACAAGCTGAACTGGGTTACGTGGATCGGTGGTGCGAGGCAGGCAGACTGCGTGTCACATAGCCAGTGCACCGCCGGCCCGTAACCTCCCCTGACGATAGTGTGAATGTTAAACAGCCCTTTTGGGGATGAGTAGACTACCCAAAATGATAGGGACAGGCTTGTCCTAGTCGTGCCTCTTTTCCCTCTTTTTTTCTTTTTCTTCCCAGAAAAAGATAGAATTCACTAACCGACTGGGACGCCAGTGTCCACATTGGGGGGGCATCACTCTCAAGGGGAAGACACCGTGGAGACCACACCCCACCCAGAGGAGAGGGTATTAAGTGGAAATACGTCACATGGTCTTGCCGAGTGTAATCGGAAATATATCATGTGGAGAAGTCTTATGGTAGGTCCTGCCTAAAGGGGGAGGAGGCTCTATGGGCATGGAGACTGGAGTAGAGGAGCCTCTGCCTAAGGAAGACGCAGTTTGCCAACAGGGAAACGTTTTTCAACAGAATATACCTCGAAAGGGGTTGCCTATGGGGAGCCAGCGCATACGGAGCACCTGTCCCAGCACAGGGCATAGTTAGCACAAGTACTGGGCTGGCAGTGAGTTTCTCCGCAAACTCAGGGCTAGGAGGAAATCAACCAGGGAACACATTTGTGAACATTGCTGGGAATCAACCACACACACATTTTCAGCTCAAGGGAGGTGAAAGTTGCTAGGTGCAAGTGATATACCCAGCAGGTCGATCCGGACTTACCCATTCATTCCTGCTAAGACACGGGACAAGACCGGCTCAACCCGGAGATTGTAGAATCTCGCAAAGACGTTGGGTGTCGCCCAGCCCGCTCCTCTGCAAATGTCAGCTAGAGAGGCACCACTGGTCAGAACCCAGGAGGTCACCACACTCCCGGTGAAATGGGCTCATAGCCCTGCAGGGGGCGGCACATGCTGAGCCTGATATGGCTATGGCGTCGATGATCCAGTGGGCGAAAAGGAAAAGCAGACACTGTCCACTGTCCACCAAAGCAGACAAAGAGCTGCTCAGAGATCCTAAAGCTCTGCGTGTGATCCAAATAAATGTGTAAAGCGTGCACCGGACACAGCAACGCTAAGGCTGAGTCTACCTCCTCCTGGGGCAGCGCTTGCAGGTTCACCACTTGGTCCCTGAAAGAGGTCGTGGGAACCTTGGGCACATAGCCCGGTCAGGGTCTCAGGATCAGTAGCCCTGACCGAACTCCAGGCCCATTTTGCTGACAGAGAACATTTGTAGGTCCCCAACCCTCTTGAGGCATACAGGCCTGTCATGACAGTGCATCCGCCGTGGTGTTGAGGTCGCTGGGATTTGAGTGGATAGCAGCAACTTGAGGTGCTGCTGACTTCAGAGAGCTGAAGAGGCGGAGACAGAATTGTGTGATGGCCACACAATGTGTGCCGTGGCACTATGCCCATCTCGGGACTCGAGTACGGCGCCAGTGCTGAAGTGGTCTCAAATGCATCAACCCGAGCTGTGTGGCCACCGCCGAGGATGCCATATGCCCCAGGAGCCTCTAATAGTTTCAGTGGGGCCGCAGTCTTCTGTCTGAACGCCTTCAGACAGGCCAGCACTGACTGTGCGCGCTCGTTCGTGAGGCACGCCGTCAACGAGACTGAGTCCAACCCCAGACCAAGAAAAGAGATGCTCTGAACCGGGAGGAGCTTGTTCTTTTACCAGTTGAGGTGTGCGAGCACCAGGTTCCTGTGTGCACACAACACGTCCTGAGAGTGAGCTAGGATTATCCAGTTGTCGAGGTAGTTGAGAATGCAGCCGCCCACTTCCCTTAATGGGACAAGGGCAGCCTCTGCGACCTTCATGAAGATGCGAGGGGACAAGAACAGGCCGAAAGGGGGGACTTTGAACTGGTATGCCTGGCCCTCGAATGCAAACCGCAGGAAGGGTCTGTGTTGAGGTAGAATGGAGACATGGAAGTACACGTCCTTCAGGTCTACCGCAGTGAACCAGTCTTGATGCCGGACGCTCGCTAAAATGCACCTTAGCATCAACATCTTGAATGGGAGTCTGTGTAAGGCCCGGTTTAGAACTCGTAAGTCCAAGATTGGCCGCAACCCACCGCCTTTTCCGATACAATGAAGTAGGGGCTGTAGAAACCGCTCTTCATTTCGGTTGGAGGGACAGGCTCTATCGCGTGCTTCCGTAGAAAGGTGGTGATTTCCACGAGCAAGGTCTCCATCCCTGTGGACCGTCCAAACCATCTGGGTTTGAGTAGGTCTGTGCCACAGCTTGGTGCGCCGGGGCGTTGAACCTGCCAGAGACATACAAAAGCAGGTGGTCGGGGTAACGGCCGAACACACCGGTTATGTGAGGAAACTGCTCTCTATTGTTGAGTGTTTGTGTACCGCAGCTACTGAAGCATATGGAGTGGTCTGCTTACCAGCTCCAGGTGGTGGCGCTACACGGGTACAAGTGCACCACAAGCGCCTTATCCACTGGGGGCATCACCGAGTAACCCCTGGCCGCTCCGCCATCGAGGGTAGTGAGGGCGGTGGGAGCTGAGAGATCGGGACCGGGCAGAGCATGGTGCCTCCCATGAACTCGTCAGCTCCTAATGCACTTCCGGGAAGAAAGGCACTGGGGCGGGGCATGGCTGTGAGCGGAGCCGCAAGCCCAGATACCAATCATCCAGCCACGAGGGTTCAGGGGAGAGCGGAGGGTTCCACTCTAGCCAGACACTTGTGGCAGCCCGGGAAAGGATGTCCATCATTTCAGCGTCCGCCTGTGACTGGGCGGCCATTTGTCCACTCCTATATCGTCACAAACAAAATGGTAGTAAGTCCAGATACATGGAAGCACAGAGAAATTAGGCCCTGTTCTTCCATAGACAGACTGTGACTCCTTCAGGTTTTGCTTTGAAGTTTTGGCCTGACAAGGTCTGCAATATACTTAATATCAGCATTTCCAAAGCAAAACCAAGCATACAGTTCCTCAGTGGTGTATTGTGCCAATGGTCTTGTACACTCAACATACTCCCTTTGATGGTATCCTCTCCTACCAAAACGGTGGTGGCGATGGACAATACCTGCAATGTCAGTGCCTCTTTGTAAGTCCTCTGAGGAAGGCTGAATAAGATGGCTGTGTAATTGGTCTTTTCAGACACACACCCATTGAACATCAATTAGCTGATATGCTTTGGCTTGTGTTCAATTAAATCAGTCATGCCCAAGGCTTATAAACTCTACGTTCACTACACCAAATTGGTGGAATCATGGACTCAAAAGGACCTATTTTCACTGTTGCAGAAACACACATAATGGCTGGTGTTAGGAGCCATTATGTCTCAAGAGTAGGAACTTTTAATTCTACTAAGGGTGGAGAAGTGATTAATAAAATAATGTGAATGAAATGGGGTCTGGCCAGAAGAGGACCACAGAGCAAATGAAATTTAGATGGAAGAATCTGAAGGTCAGGGTAACAAAGGACCATGCTGAAGCAAGAAGAAACAAAACAACAACAAAAAAACCCGGCAACAAACCCATTAGGAGAGGTGATTTCACAGATGTGGATCTTGACATTATTGGAGGAAAACTTAAAAGCTCTGCATGGGATTCAGATTTGTCTGGCAGAGGAACAAATCACTCTTACAGCAAAAGCCAGACTTGATATCTGCTTTCTAAAAGTGGTCTCTCCACAAATTAAGAACAACAATGGAACATTCCTTATTTTGTTAACTACTGGACATTTATCCTTTTTTATTTTTATTTAAAACATGTGTTCAAAATATCGTGTGTGTGTTTGTGTGTGTGTGTTTATTTATTTGTTGCGGGTCAGATGAGGGGTATGACTGTTTAAAAGAAATTGAAAATGGAAGGGGATTGTTTTATTGTGCTTTTTTCTGTCTCTTCAAATAAAAATGCATAAAGTGACTCCACACTGGCTATTCTACCTATTGTTCTTTACATAGTAGCCTACATTGTATGTAGTCCCATGTAGAGCACTGTTAATCCGGATTTGATCATCTTGAAAAATTTGCATCTGGATCAGGTTGATCCGATCCAATCCAATGTTGCTTTGAAAAACCGGCACAAATGTAAAATGGATTACCTGATCCTTATGTTCATACTGATCCAGAATAAAAGTTTTGAACAACTTGGCCCAGATTATAAAATTGTGATCTCAGTTTTATGGACCCCAGTGTATGTTCTCTCCGGGCTCTTATGTAGCATTATATGTAATATTCCCAACACTCTGTCAGTGCAATCTTTTAATGAGATATGTGATTGGTATCATATTTCTGAAAAATCTACAAGTCTTTATTAAATAAAAAATGGATGGAAAGACACGTTTTATGGGGGCAATTAAATAACAGGCACACTAAGTGTCTTGTTCGTCATATTTATTTTAATTTAAATGCAACCACTTAAATTGCCTCCACTTTATTAAAAACAAAGCACTTGAATGTGAATCCCGCGATAACTGCCTTTAATCTCGTAGCGGCTGATACACTACGAGAAATGAGAACCGTCTGACTTTACAGCACTATTTTCACTCCTCCCCAGACTGCACCAGCCTGATATCGTCTACTTTGAAGGGGAGGCGTTGACAGGCCTCGAGCTTATTTTCTGCGCGGTACTCTCACCAAAGCCAAACATCGCGGGAAGTTCCCTCAGTGGCGTGACGTCACATCGCACAGCACTGGTCAAGATGTCGCTGACGAGGTGAGTCGCGCTGAAAAGGATTTTAAGACTTTAAACTTAAACTGTAGCATTTAAAATCGATTTATAGGGCTTTTTGTGTACATATGTGTAAGCCTCTTATATATGTCGATATTATGCGCTCTTTTGCAACTAAGATGTGTTGTTAAACGTGTTGAGGCCTGTCTTTGTATCACATTTGGTGCTAAACGGCTAATGCTAAGGATGAGCGAAAGATAACAATACTTACCAAAAATGAACACCAAAAACACGATAAATATGCATTTCCTTACACTCAGACTTACTAAATACGTGTTTCTCAACCCTGTTCTTCACAAAAGACATAGCGATGTCTGATTTTTGAGTAAATTAATCTATGTGTTCTATTTTCTTTTCAATAAATAATTTCATCTGGTTCACACATTTTGGTCTAAATTATTCCTTAGTGAATCGAACTGGAAGGCCTTATCCAGTATTTACTAACTACCAGAAAGAAAATTGAAATTCATTGGTCAAGAAGAGTTGAAACTCTGATCATAGACCTACATTTGTGGACACCAATGTGATTTCAAATGAAAAAGTACCCAAACGATATTGTCTTTTTTTTTTTTTTTTTTTTTACCCCCACCCCCATCCTGTAGTTTTCTCCCAGCACCCACCCAGCTGTCCCAGGACCAGCTGGAGGCAGAGGAGAGGTCCCGCGCACAGAGGTCCCAATCTACTGCTCTGGTCTCCACCCGCAGAGAACCTCCTCTCTATGGCTTGAGGAAGTCGTGGGTGCCACGCTCTCTAGAGGTACAAAACAAAAGCTTCAGTGAACTATTGCTTATGAAACTTGCTCTATCAGTGCAGCATAATATTTTTAAAGGGATAGTTCAACCAATATGAAAATTGTATTATACACTCACCTGTACTATTTTCTTTCTTTAATGGGACAAAAAAGGAGATGTAAGGCATGGAAGAAAGTTATGAGGGGTGAGGTACACGACATGAGAACCGTTTTAGGCACATTCCACAGCATATTCACAATATATAATGACCTTGGATCCTTTATTGCTTTTATTAAACATTTCTGACATATTTAAACAAAGGACAGACATTTTCATTTAAACATATTTAACAATAGATGCTGCACTGCAATGCTAGGTGAACAAGTGTTGTCAATTATCACTGTTAGTATATTGTGTATTTGAGCTTGTTCCATTGACCAGTCAGCATCCAGGACCAGCCACTGTCTGTTTTATATATTATTAGTTGAAATGTCATTTTAAAGGACTTTGGAGATGGTGGCGCTTTTCCAGAGATCCATGTGGCCCAGTATCCTCTGGAAATGGGTAGGAAGAAAAGGACCTCCAATGCTCTGGCCGTGCAGGTGGATGCCGAGGGCAAGATCAAATATGATGCCATTGCCAGGCAAGGTCAAAGCAAAGACAAGGTGCCTTATCTTTACTTGCTGTTGATTTTGTCATATTTTCAGTAGATCACAGCTTGGGGCCTGAGAGGATGTGTTCTTACTCTTTTTGTCTTTTTTTTTTAACAGGTTATATTCAGTAAATACACAGACATGCTTCCTAAGGAAGTACTAAATGAGGATGCTCCTGGGTTGCAGAGACCAGATGAAGAGGCAGTGCAAGAGGTGAGAAATTGAATGGCTTTGATTGTTTGACTAAGGACCATTTTAAATGTAGATATTCAAGAGTTTCAGCTCAATTACACAAAAATACCTGTTGTTTTGGTTGACTGGTGTAAGACTAACATTTTATAATAAGTGTTTGTATTCTTTTGTAATCAAATTAACCAATAAATAAATCTCATTGCTGTAATTGAAAATTCTATTATTATTTTAAATAATTATAAATTCTATAAGTTCTAAACTAGATGGCTTTTAATTCTTATGCAGAATTAATTCTGCATGAAATCACCATTTCCTGTTTCCTCCTCCTGTAGCTTACAGAAAAGACCAGAGCAGCTCTGGAGAAACAGGTGTCGCAGAAAATTGCGGCTGCCATGCCTGTGCGTGCTGCAGAC